>NW_027508183.1:0-148132 GCF_051348905.1 Ranitomeya variabilis | reverse complement strand
CACCCTACACTCTACACCCTACACGCTACACTCTACACCCTACACCCTACACACGCTACACGCTACACACTACACTCTACACCCTACACCTACACTCTACACCCTACACGCTACACCCTACACTCTACACGCTACATGCTACACTCTACACCCTACACCCTACACGATACATGCTACACCCTACACGCTACAGCCTACACGCTACACGCTACACTCTACACCCTACAAGCTACACGCTACACGCTACACCCTACACTCTACACCCTACACGCTACATGCTACACTCTACACCCTACACCCTACACGCTACATGCTACACGCTACACTCTACACCCTACACGCTACACGCTAGGGTGTAGAGTGTAATATGTAGTGTGTAGTTTGTAGCGTTTAGCTTGTAGGGTGTAGCGTGTAGCGTGTGGGGTGTAGAGTGTAGCGTGTAGCGTGTAGCATGTAGGGTGTAGGGTGTAGAGTGTAGAGTGTAGCGTGTAGGGTGTAGAGTGTAGGGTGTAGGATGTAGAGTGTAGGGTTTAGAGTGTAATGTGTAGCGTGTAGGGTGTAGGGTGTAGAGTGTAGCGTGTAGGGTGTAGAGTGTCGGGTGTAGGGTTTAGGGTGTAGCGTGTAGTTTGTAGGGTGTAGGGTGTAGGGTGTTGCGTGTAGGGTGTAGAGTGTAGCGTGTAGCGTGTAGAGTGTAGCGTGTAGGTGTAGGGTGTAGCGTGTAGTGTGTAGGGTGTAGGGTGTAGAGTGTAGGGTGTAGCATGTAGGGTGTAGGGTGTAGGGTGTAGCATGTAGGGTGTAGAGTGTAGCGTGTAGGGTGTACGGTGTAAAGTGTAGGGTATAAGCTGTAGCGTTTAGCGTGTAGGGTGTAGCGTGTAGCGTGTAGGGTGTAGAGTGTAGCGTGTAGGGTGTAGAGTATAGCATGTAGAGAGTAGGGTGTAGGGTGTAGGTTGTAGAGTGTAACGTGTAGCGTGTAGGGTGTAGCGTGTAGCGTGTAGGGTGTAGGGTGTAGAGTGTAGGGTGAAGGGTGTAGCGTGTAGCGTGTAGCGTGTAGGGTGTAGGGTGCAGATTGTAGCGTGTAGGGTGCAAGGTGTAGAGTGTAGCGTGTAGGGTGTAGAGTGTAACGTGTAGCGTGTAGGGTGTAGCGTGTAGCGTGTAGGGTGTAGGGTGTAGAGTGTAACGTGTAGCGTGTAGGGTGTAGCGTGTAGCGTGTAGGGTGTAGCGTGTAGAGTGTAGCATGTAGCGTGTAGCGTGTAGGGTTAAGCTACACACTACACACTAAACACAAAAAGAAAAGGATATGCAAACCAATGGGATCCACGTTAAATAGTCAATTTTATTGTACAAAATAGTAATCCACAAACAGAACCAGGCAAAAAAAAAATAAAAAACATTTAAAACACTAGTATGGCTGAATAGGCCATAAGTAATTTTAACCCGAGGGAATGAAGGAAGCTAATACTTTACAGCATATGTGAGACAGGAGAAATAACCAGAGAGAAAAAATTGCTAGGTATGCGGGTACACCAATCTTAGTCAAATCTACATATAAGAAGCCTATTGTTTACTGCCAACTGTGACCCCCTGAGTACTATGACAGGAAACATACTCCAGCCTAGTATCTGGAAGAAATACATCATGGATCCTATTTTGTTCAACACAGCATGCGTGCGCACAGTTGGTAAGCAAATGAAAGCAGACCCCTATAGAAAGGTAATCAGGGAAATAGATATGCTGCAGTACTACAAAATCCTAGTTATTTGGATAAATGTATGCATACAGACGCCTTGTGGAAATACAAAGAATCAGGATCCATTGTCCTAAGGCTTGGAAAAATGCCAGGCCATGCATGAAGTAAATAGGTGTAATTCCATAGCAGTTGTAAAGATAAGTTACCCAAGTCCTGTCCCTCGGGAAAAAAAACAAAGGAAGCCCTTTACCCCATGCGTATCGACGCTACTCAAGCGTCTTCATCAGAGGAAAAAGTGACACCCTACACGCGACACGCTACACTCTACACCCTACACGCTACACTCTACACCCTACACGCTACACCCTACACTCTACACCTACATGCTACACTCTACACCCTACACAATACACGCTACTTGCTACACCCTACATGCTACACTCTACACGCTACACGCTACACGCTACACGCTACACCATACACGGTACACCCTACACCCTACACCCTATACGCTACAATCTACACGCTACACGCTACACAGTATACGCTACACGCTAGACGCTACACCCTACACGCTTCACCCTACACCCTACACGCTAACACGCTACACGCTACACTCTACACCCTACACTCTACACCCTACACGCTACACGCTACACGCTACACTCTACACGCTAAACGCTACAGCTTATACCCTACACTCTACACCGTACACCCTACACGCTACACTCTACACCCTACACGCTACACCCTTACACCCTACACCCTACATGCTACACCCTACACTCTACACCCTACACCCTACACTCTACACCCTACACCCTACTCTACATGCTACACGCTACACGGTACATGATACACGCTACACCCTACACGCTACACGCTACACCCTACACGCTACACGTTACACGCTACACTCTACACCCTACACGCTACACCCTACACCCTACTCCCTACACTCTACACGCTACACGCTACACCCTACACCCTACACTGTACACCCTACACCCTGCACGCTACACTCTACACTCTGCTCCCTACTCTCTACACGCTACACTCTATACCCTACACTCTACACGCTACACGCTACACACTACACGCTACACCCTACACGCTACACTTTACACTCTACACGCTACACACTACACTCTACACACTACACTCTACACCCTACACCCTACACCCTACTCTACATGCTACACGCTACACGCTACATGCTACACCCTGCACGCTGCACCCTACACCCTACACGCTACACTCCACACCCTACACTCTACACCCTACACGCTACACGCTACACGCTACACGCTACACTCTACACGCTAAACGCTACAGCTTATACCATACTCTCTACACCGTACACCCTACACGCTACACTCTACACGCTACATGCTACACCCTACACCCTACACCCTACATGCTACACCCTACACTCTACACACCCTACACCCTACACGCTACACGCTACACCCTATGCCCTGCACGCCACACACTACACTCTACACGCTACACCCTACACACTACACTCTACACGCTACACGCTACACTCTACACCCTACACGCTACACTCTACACCCTACACACTACACTCTACATGCTACACGGTACACGCTACACGCTACGCCCTACACCCTACACGCTACATGTTACACTCTACACCCTACACGCTACACTCTACACCCTACACGCTACACCCTACACCCTACACGCTACACACTACACGCTACACTCTACACCCTGCACGCTACACGCTACACGCTACCACCCTACACGCTACACTCTACACCCTACACGCTGCACTCTATACGCTACACGGTAAACGCTACACGCTACACCCTACACCCTACACGCTACACTCTACACGCTACATGCTACACCCTACACTCTACACCCTACACGCTATACGCTACACTCTACACCCTGCACGCTACACGCTACACCCTACACGCTACACTCTACACCCTACACGCTACACTCTACATGCTACACGCTACACGCTACACCCTACACGCTACACTCTACACCCTACACGCTACACTCTACACGCTACACGCTACACCTACACGCTACACTCTACACCCTACACGCTACACCCTACACCCTACACGCTACACTCTACACTCTACACTCTACACCCTACACGCAACAAGCTACACTCTACACCCTACACGCTACACTCTGCACGCTACACGCTACACTCTACACCCTACACGCTACACCCTACACCCTACACGCTACACTCTACACCCTACACTCTACACCCTACACGCAACAAGCTACACTCTACACCCTACACGCTACACTCTGCACGCTACACGCTACACCCTACACCCTACACGCTACACTCTACACGCTACACGCTACACTCTACACCATACACGCTACACCCTACACTCTACACCCTACACCCTACACGCTATACCCGACACCCTACACCCTACATGCTTCACCCTACACGCTACACTCTACACTCTACACCCTACACCCTACACGCTACATGCTACACCCTACACGCTACACTCTACACCCTACACGCTACACTCTACATCCTACACCCTACACGCTACACCCTACACTCTACACCCTCCACCCTACACGCTACACGCTACACTCTACACGCTACACCCTACACGCTACACGCTACACTCTACACCCTACACGCAACACCCTACACTCTACACCCTACACCCTAAACCCTACACGCTACACCCTACACGCTACACTCTACACCCTACACCCTACACTCTACACCCTACACGCTACACTCTACACCCTACACCCTACACACGCTACACGCTACACACTACACTCTACACCCTACACGCTACACTCTACACCCTACACGCTACACCCTACACTCTACACGCTACATGCTACACTCTACACCCTACACCCTACACGATACATGCTACACCCTACACGCTACAGCCTACACGCTACACGCTACACTCTACACCCTACAAGCTACACGCTACACGCTACACCCTACACTCTACACCCTACACGCTACATGCTACACTCTACACCCTACACCCTACACGCTACATGCTACACGCTACACTCTACACCCTACACGCTACACGCTAGGGTGTAGAGTGTAATATGTAGTGTGTAGTTTGTAGCGTTTAGCTTGTAGGGTGTAGCGTGTAGCGTGTGGGGTGTAGAGTGTAGCGTGTAGCGTGTAGCATGTAGGGTGTAGGGTGTAGAGTGTAGAGTGTAGCGTGTAGGGTGTAGAGTGTAGGGTGTAGGATGTAGAGTGTAGGGTTTAGAGTGTAATGTGTAGCGTGTAGGGTGTAGCGTGTAGCATGTAGGGTGTAGGGTGTGGAGTGTAGGGTGTAGCGTGTAGGGTGTAGAGTGTAGCGTGTAGCGTGTAGAGTGTAGCGTCTAGCGTATAGGGTGTAGCGTGTAGCGTGTAGATTGTAGCGTGTAGGGTGTAGGGTGCAGGGTGTAGCGTGTAGCGTGTAGGGTGTAGATTGTAGCGTGTAGCGTGTAGGGTGTAGGGTGTAGAGTGCAGAGTGTAGGGTGTAGAGTGTAACGTGTAGCGTGTAGGGTGTAGCGTGTAGCGTGTAGGGTGTAGGGTGTAGAGTGTAGGGTGTAGCGTGTAGGGTGTAGCGTGTAGCGTGTAGCGTGTAGGGTGTAGGGTGTAGAGTGTAGGGTGTAGTGTGTAGGGTGTAGCGTGTATCGTGTAGCGTGTAGAGTGTAGCGTCTAGCGTATAGGGTGTAGCGTGTAGCGTGTAGATTGTAGCGTGTAGGGTGTAGGGTGCAGGGTGTAGCGTGTAGCGTGTAGGGTGTAGATTGTAGCGTGTAGCGTGTAGGGTGTAGGGTGTAGAGTGCAGAGTGTAGGGTGTAGAGTGTAACGTGTAGCGTGTAGGGTGTAGCGTGTAGCGTGTAGGGTGTAGGGTGTAGAGTGTAGGGTGTAGCGTGTAGGGTGTAGCGTGTAGCGTGTAGCGTGTAGGGTGTAGGGTGTAGAGTGTAGGGTGTAGTGTGTAGGGTGTAGCGTGTATCGTGTAGCGTGTAGAGTGTAGCGTCTAGCGTATAGGGTGTAGCGTGTAGCGTGTAGATTGTAGCGTGTAGGGTGTAGGGTGCAGGGTGTAGCGTGTAGCGTGTAGGGTGTAGATTGTAGCGTGTAGCGTGTAGCGTGTAGGGTGTAGGGTGCAGGGTGTAGCGTGTAGCGTGTAGGGTGTAGCGTGTAGCGTGTAGTGTGTAGCGTGTAGGGTGTAGGGTGTAGAGTGTAGCGTGTAGGGTGTAGCATGTAGCGTGTAGGGTGTAGGGTGTATAGTGTAGAGTGTAGCGTGTAGTGTGAAGCATGCAGGGTGTAGGGTGTCGGGTATAGCGTGTAGGGTGTAGGGTGTAGAGTGTAGGGTGTAGCGTGTATGGTGTAGAGTGTAGCGTGTAGAGTGTAGCGTGTAGGGTGTGGGGTGTAGCGTGTAGCGTGCAGAGTGTAGCGTGTAGGGTGTAGAGTGTAGCATGTAGCGTGTAGCGTGTAGGGTTAAGCTACACACTACACACTAAACACAAAAAGAAAAGGATATGCAAACCAATGGGATCCACGTTAAATAGTCAATTTTATTGTACAAAAATAGTAATCCACAAACAGAACCAGGCAAAACATACATTTAAAAACATTTAAAACACTAGTATGGCTGAATAGGCCATAAGTAATTTTACCCGAGGGAATGAAGGAAGCTAATACTTTACAGCATATGTGAGACAGGAGAAATAACCAGAGAGAAAAAATTGCTAGGTATGCGGGTACACCAATCTTAGTCAAATCTACATATAAGAAGCCTATTGTTTACTGCCAACTGTGACCCCCTGAGTACTATGACAGGAAACATATACTCCAGCCTAGTATCTGGAAGAAATACATCATGGATCCTATTTTGTTCAACACAGCATGCGTGCGCACAGTTGGTAAGCAAATGAAAGCAGACCCCTATAGAAAGGTAATCAGGGAAATAGATATGCTGCAGTACTACAAAATCCTAGTTATTTGGATAAATGTATGCATACAGACGCCTTGTGGAAATACAAAGAATCAGGATCCATTGTCCTAAGGCTTGGAAAAATGCCAGGCCATGCATGAAGTAAATAGGTGTAATTCCATAGCAGTTGTAAAGATAAGTTACCCAAGTCCTGTCCCTTGGGAAAAAAACAAAGGAAGCCCTGAACCCCACGCGTATCGACGCTACTCAAGCGTCTTCATCAGAGGAAAAAGTGACACCCTTCACGCTACACGCTACACTCTACACCCTACACGCTACACTCTACACCCTACACGCTACACCCTACACTCTACACGCTACACGCTACACTCTACACCCTACACGCTACACTCTACACCCTACACGCTACACTCTACACGCTACACGCTACACTCTACACCATACACGCTACACCCTACACTCTACACCCTACACCCTACACGCTATACCCGACACCCTACACCCTACATGCTTCACCCTACACGCTACACTCTACACTCTACACCCTACACCCTACACGCTACATGCTACACCCTACACGCTACACTCTACACCCTACACGCTACACTCTACATCCTACACCCTACACGCTACACCCTACACTCTACACCCTCCACCCTACACGCTACACGCTACACTCTACACGCTACACCCTACACGCTACACGCTACACTCTACACCCTACACGCAACACCCTACACTCTACACCCTACACCCTAAACCCTACACGCTACACCCTACACGCTACACTCTACACCCTACACCCTACACTCTACACCCTACACGCTACACTCTACACCCTACACCCTACACACGCTACACGCTACACACTACACTCTACACCCTACACGCTACACTCTACACCCTACACGCTACACCCTACACTCTACACGCTACATGCTACACTCTACACCCTACACCCTACACGATACATGCTACACCCTACACGCTACAGCCTACACGCTACACGCTACACTCTACACCCTACAAGCTACACGCTACACGCTACACCCTACACTCTACACCCTACACGCTACATGCTACACTCTACACCCTACACCCTACACGCTACATGCTACACGCTACACTCTACACCCTACACGCTACACGCTAGGGTGTAGAGTGTAATATGTAGTGTGTAGTTTGTAGCGTTTAGCTTGTAGGGTGTAGCGTGTAGCGTGTGGGGTGTAGAGTGTAGCGTGTAGCATGTAGGGTGTAGGGTGTAGAGTGTAGAGTGTAGCGTGTAGGGTGTAGAGTGTAGGGTGTAGGATGTAGAGTGTAGGGTTTAGAGTGTAATGTGTAGCGTGTAGGGTGTAGCGTGTAGCATGTAGGGTGTAGGGTGTGGAGTGTAGGGTGTAGCGTGTAGGGTGTAGAGTGTAGCGTGTAGCGTGTAGGGTGTAGGGTGTAGAGTGTAGGGTGTAGCGTGTTGGGTGTAGAGTGTAGCGTGTAGGGTGTAGCGTGTAGCGTGCAGGGTGTAGAGTGTAGCGTATAGCGTGTAGGGTGTAGAGTGTAGGGTGTAGCGTGTAGGGTGTAGGGTGTAGGGTGTAGCGTGTAGGGTGTAGAGTGTAGTGTGTAGCGTGTAGGGTGTAGGGTGTAGGGTGTAGCGTGTAGTGGGTAGCGTGTAGCGTGTAGGGTGTAGCGTGTAGCGTGCAGCATGTAGCGTGTAGCGTGTAGCATGTAGAGTGTAGGGTGTAGGGTGTAGGGTGTAGCATGTAGAGTGTAGGGTGTAGGGTGTAGCGTGTAGAGTGTAGGGTATAGAGTGTAGCGTCTAGGGTGTAGAGTGTAGCGTGTAGCGTGTAGGGTGTAGAGTGTAGCGTGTAGGGTGTAGAATATAGCGTGTAGATAGTAGGGTGTAGGGTGTAGAGTGTAGGGTGTAGGGTGTAGAGTGTAACGTGTAGCGTGTAGGGTGTAGCGTGTAGCGTGTAGGGTGTAGGGTGTAGAGTGTAGGGTGTAGCGTGTAGGGTGTAGCGTGTAGCGTGCAGGGTGTAGAGTGTAGCGTATAGCGTGTAGGGTGTAGAGTGTAGGGTGTAGCGTGTAGGGTGTAGGGTGTAGGGTGTAGCGTGTAGGGTGTAGAGTGTAGTGTGTAGCGTGTAGGGTGTAGGGTGTAGGGTGTAGCGTGTAGTGGGTAGCGTGTAGCGTGTAGGGTGTAGCGTGTAGCGTGTAGCATGTAGCGTGTAGCGTGTAGCATGTAGAGTGTAGGGTGTAGGGTGTAGGGTGTAGCATGTAGAGTGTAGGGTGTAGGGTGTAGCGTGTAGAGTGTAGGGTATAGAGTGTAGCGTCTAGGGTGTAGAGTGTAGCGTGTAGCGTGTAGGGTGTAGAGTGTAGCGTGTAGGGTGTAGAATATAGCGTGTAGATAGTAGGGTGTAGGGTGTAGAGTGTAGGGTGTAGGGTGTAGAGTGTAACGTGTAGCGTGTAGGGTGTAGCGTGTAGCGTGTAGGGTGTAGGGTGTAGAGTGTAGGGTGTAGCGTGTAGGGTGTAGCGTGTAGCGTGTAGCGTGTAGGGTGTAGGGTGTAGAGTGTAGGGTGTAGTGTGTAGGGTGTAGCGTGTATCGTGTAGCGTGTAGAGTGTAGCGTCTAGCGTATAGGGTGTAGCGTGTAGCGTGTAGATTGTAGCGTGTAGGGTGTAGGGTGCAGGGTGTAGCGTGTAGCGTGTAGGGTGTAGATTGTAGCGTGTAGCGTGTAGGGTGTAGGGTGTAGAGTGCAGAGTGTAGGGTGTAGAGTGTAACGTGTAGCGTGTAGGGTGTAGCGTGTAGCGTGTAGGGTGTAGGGTGTAGAGTGTAGGGTGTAGCGTGTAGGGTGTAGCGTGTAGCGTGTAGCGTGTAGGGTGTAGGGTGTAGAGTGTAGGGTGTAGTGTGTAGGGTGTAGCGTGTATCGTGTAGCGTGTAGAGTGTAGCGTCTAGCGTATAGGGTGTAGCGTGTAGCGTGTAGATTGTAGCGTGTAGGGTGTAGGGTGCAGGGTGTAGCGTGTAGCGTGTAGGGTGTAGATTGTAGCGTGTAGCGTGTAGCGTGTAGGGTGTAGGGTGCAGGGTGTAGCGTGTAGCGTGTAGGGTGTAGCGTGTAGCGTGTAGTGTGTAGCGTGTAGGGTGTAGGGTGTAGAGTGTAGCGTGTAGGGTGTAGCATGTAGCGTGTAGGGTGTAGGGTGTATAGTGTAGAGTGTAGCGTGTAGTGTGAAGCATGCAGGGTGTAGGGTGTCGGGTATAGCGTGTAGGGTGTAGGGTGTAGAGTGTAGGGTGTAGCGTGTATGGTGTAGAGTGTAGCGTGTAGAGTGTAGCGTGTAGGGTGTGGGGTGTAGCGTGTAGCGTGCAGAGTGTAGCGTGTAGGGTGTAGAGTGTAGCGTGTAGCGTGTAGGGTGTAGCGTGTAGCATGTATCGTGTAGCGTGAAGCATGTAGAGTGTAGGGTGTAGGGTGTAGGGTGTAGCATGTAGAGTGTAGGGTGTAGGGTGTAGCGTGTAGAGTGTAGGGTATAGAGTGTAGCGTGTAGCGTGTAGAGAGTAGGGTGTAGAGTGTAGAGTGTAGCGTGTAGGGTGTAGAGTGTAGCGTGTAGGGTGTAGAGTGTAGCGTGTAGAGTGTAGCGTGTAGGGTGTAGCGTGTCGGGTGTTGGGTGTAGGGTGTAGCGTGTAGTTTGTAGGGTGTAGGGTGTAGGGTGTTGCATGTAGGGTGTAGAGTGTAGCGTGTAGCGTGTAGAGTGTAGCGTGTAGGGTGTAGGGTGTAGCGTGTAGTGTGTAGGGTGTAGGGTGTAGAGTGTAGGGTGTAGCATGTAGGGTGTAGGGTGTAGCATGTAGCGTGTAGAGTGTAGCGTGTAGGGTGTACGGTGTAGAGTGTAGGGTATAAGCTGTAGCGTTTAGCGTGTAGGGTGTAGCGTGTAGCGTGTAGGGTGTAGAGTGTAGCGTGTAGGGTGTAGAGTATAGCATGTAGAGAGTAGGGTGTAGGGTGTAGGTTGTAGAGTGTAACGTGTAGCGTGTAGGGTGTAGCGTGTAGCGTGTAGGGTGTAGGGTGTAGAGTGTAGGGTGAAGGGTGTAGCGTGTAGCGTGTAGCGTGTAGGGTGTAGGGTGCAGATTGTAGCGTGTAGGGTGCAAGGTGTAGAGTGTAGCGTGTAGGGTGTAGAGTGTAACGTGTAGTGTGTAGGGTGTAGCGTGTAGCGTGTAGGGTGTAGGGTGTAGAGTGTAACGTGTAGCGTGTAGGGTGTAGCGTGTAGCGTGTAGGGTGTAGCGTGTAGCGTGTAGGGTGTAGCGTGTAAGAGTGTAGGGTGTAGAGTGTAGCGTGTAGGGTGTAGCATGTAGCGTGTAGGGTGTAGGGTGTAGAGTGTAGCGTGTAGCGTGTAGAGTGTACGGTGTAGAGTGTAGGGTGTAGCGTGTAGGGTGTAGAGTGTAGCATGTAGCGTGTAGCGTGTAGGGTTAAGCTACACACTACACACTAAACACAAAAAGAAAAGGATATGCAAACCAATGGGATCCACGTTAAATAGTCAATTTTATTGTACAAAAATAGTAATCCACAAACAGAACCAGGCAAAACATACATTTAAAAACATTTAAAACACTAGTATGGCTGAATAGGCCATAAGTAATTTTACCCGAGGGAATGAAGGAAGCTAATACTTTACAGCATATGTGAGACAGGAGAAATAACCAGAGAGAAAAAATTGCTAGGTATGCGGGTACACCAATCTTAGTCAAATCTACATATAAGAAGCCTATTGTTTACTGCCAACTAGCTACACGCTAGACGCTACACTCTACACGCTACACGATACACGCTACACCCTACACGCTACACCCTACACCCTACACCCTACAACCTACACGCTACACGCTACACGCTACACCCTACACCCTACACGCTACACCCTACACTCTACACCCTACACCCTACACGCTACACCCTACGCCCTGCACGCCACACACTACACTCTACACCCTACACCCTACACTGTACACCCTACACCCTACACGCTACACGCTACACTCTACACGCTACACCCTACACTCTACACCCTACACCCTACACGCTATACGCTACACTCTACACCTGCACGCTACACGCTACACCCTACACGCTACACTCTACACCCTACACGCTACACCCTACACTCTACACCCTACACCCTACACACTACACGCTACTCGCTACACTCTACACCCTACACGCTACACTCTACACTCTACTCCCTACTCTCTACACGCTACACTCTATATCCTACACTCTACACGCTACGCGCTACACACTACACACTACACGCTACACGCTACACTCTACACCCTACACCCTACTCTACATGCTACACGCTACACGGTACATGATACACGCTACACCCTACTCGCTACACGCTACACCCTACACGCTACACGCTACACTCCACACCCTACACGCTACACCCTACACCCTACTCCCTACACTCTACACGCTACACGCTACACCCTACACCCTACACTGTACACCCTACACCCTACACGCTACACTCTACACTCTGCTCCCTACTCTCTACACGCTACACTCTATACCCTACACTCTACACGCTACGCGCTACACGCTACACACTACACGCTACACCCTACACGCTACACTTTACACTCTACACGCTACACTCCACACTCTACACACTACACTCTACACCCTACACCCTACTCTACATGCTACACGCTACACGCTACATGCTACACCCTACACGCTTCACCCTACACCCTACACGCTACACGCTACACGCTACACTCTACACCCTACACTCTACACCCTACACGCTACACGCTACACGCTACACTCTACACGCTAAACGCTACAGCTTATACCCTACACTCTACACCGTACACCCTACACGCTACACTCTACACCCTACACGCTACACCCTACACCCTACACCCTACATGCTACACCCTACACTCTACACCCTACACCCTACACTCTACACCCTACACCCTACTCTACATGCTACACGCTACACGGTACATGATACACGCTACACCCTACACGCTACACGCTACACCCTACACGCTACACGTTACACGCTACACTCTACACCCTACACGCTACACCCTACACCCTACTCCCTACACTCTACACGCTACACGCTACACCCTACACCCTACACTGTACACCCTACACCCTGCACGCTACACTCTACACTCTGCTCCCTACTCTCTACACGCTACACTCTATACCCTACACTCTACACGCTACACGCTACACGCTACACACTACACGCTACACCCTACACGCTACACTTTACACTCTACACGCTACACACTACACTCTACACACTACACTCTACACCCTACACCCTACACCCTACTCTACATGCTACACGCTACACGCTACATGCTACACCCTACACGCTACACCCTACACCCTACACGCTACACTCCACACCCTACACTCTACACCCTACACGCTACACGCTACACGCTACACTCTACACGCTAAACGCTACAGCTTATACCATACTCTCTACACCGTACACCCTACACGCTACACTCTACACGCTACATGCTACACCCTACACCCTACACCCTACATGCTACACCCTACACTCTACACACCCTACACGCTACACGCTACAGCCTATGCCCTGCACGCCACACTACACTCTACACGCTACACCCTACACGCTACACTCTACACGCTACACGCTACACTCTACACCCTACACGCTACACTCTACACCCTACACACTACACTCTACATGCTACACGGTACACGCTACACGCTACGCCCTACACCCTACACGCTACATGTTACACTCTACACCCTACACGCTACACTCTACACCCTACACGCTACACCCTACACCCTACACGCTACACACTACACGCTACACTCTACACCCTGCACGCTACACGCTACACGCTACACCCTACACGCTACACTCTACACCCTACACGCTGCACTCTATACGCTACACGGTAAACGCTACACGCTACACCCTACACCCTACACGCTACACTCTACACGCTACATGCTACACTCTACATGCTACACGCTACACGCTACACCCTACACGCTACACTCTACACCCTACACGCTACACTCTACACGCTACACGCTACACCCTACACGCTACACTCTACACCCTACACGCTACACCCTACACCCTACACGCTACACTCTACACCCTACACTCTACACCCTACACGCTATACGCTACACTCTACACCCTGCACGCTACACGCTACACGCTACACCCTACACGCTACACTCTACACCCTACACGCTACACTCTACATGCTACACGCTACACGCTACACCCTACACGCTACACTCTACACCCTACACGCTACACTCTACACGCTACACGCTACACCCTACACGCTACACTCTACACCCTACACGCTACACCCTACACCCTACACGCTACACTCTACACCCTACACTCTACACCCTACACGCAACAAGCTACACTCTACACCCTACACGCTACACTCTGCACGCTACACGCTACACTCTACACCCTACACGCTACACCCTACACCCTACACGCTACACTCTACACCCTACACTCTACACCCTACACGCAACAAGCTACACTCTACACCCTACACGCTACACTCTGCACGCTACACGCTACACCCTACACCCTACACGCTACACTCTACACGCTACACGCTACACTCTACACCATACACGCTACACCCTACACTCTACACCCTACACCCTACACGCTATACCCGACACCCTACACCCTACATGCTTCACCCTACACGCTACACTCTACACTCTACACCCTACACCCTACATGCTACATGCTACACCCTACACGCTACACTCTACACCCTACACGCTACACTCTACATCCTACACCCTACACGCTACACCCTACACTCTACACCCTCCACCCTACACGCTACACGCTACACTCTACACGCTACACCCTACACGCTACACGCTACACTCTACACCCTACACGCAACACCCTACACTCTACACCCTACACCCTAAACCCTACACGCTACACCCTACACGCTACACTCTACACCCTACACCCTACACTCTACACCCTACACGCTACACTCTACACCCTACACCCTACACACGCTACACGCTACACACTACACTCTACACCCTACACGCTACACTCTACACCCTACACGCTACACCCTACACTCTACACGCTACATGCTACACTCTACACCCTACACCCTACACGATACATGCTACACCCTACACGCTACAGCCTACACGCTACACGCTACACTCTACACCCTACAAGCTACACGCTACACGCTACACCCTACACTCTACACCCTACACGCTACATGCTACACTCTACACCCTACACCCTACACGCTACATGCTACACGCTACACTCTACACCCTACACGCTACACGCTAGGGTGTAGAGTGTAATATGTAGTGTGTAGTTTGTAGCGTTTAGCTTGTAGGGTGTAGCGTGTAGCGTGTGGGGTGTAGAGTGTAGCGTGTAGCGTGTAGCATGTAGGGTGTAGGGTGTAGAGTGTAGAGTGTAGCGTGTAGGGTGTAGAGTGTAGGGTGTAGGATGTAGAGTGTAGGGTTTAGAGTGTAATGTGTAGCGTGTAGGGTGTAGCGTGTAGCATGTAGGGTGTAGGGTGTGGAGTGTAGGGTGTAGCGTGTAGGGTGTAGAGTGTAGCGTGTAGCGTGTAGGGTGTAGGGTGTAGAGTGTAGGGTGTAGCGTGTAGGGTGTAGAGTGTAGCGTGTAGGGTGTAGCGTGTAGCGTGCAGGGTGTAGAGTGTAGCGTATAGCGTGTAGGGTGTAGAGTGTAGGGTGTAGCGTGTAGGGTGTAGGGTGTAGGGTGTAGCGTGTAGGGTGTAGAGTGTAGTGTGTAGCGTGTAGGGTGTAGGGTGTAGGGTGTAGCGTGTAGTGGGTAGCGTGTAGCGTGTAGGGTGTAGCGTGTAGCGTGCAGCATGTAGCGTGTAGCGTGTAGCATGTAGAGTGTAGGGTGTAGGGTGTAGGGTGTAGCATGTAGAGTGTAGGGTGTAGGGTGTAGCGTGTAGAGTGTAGGGTATAGAGTGTAGCGTCTAGGGTGTAGAGTGTAGCGTGTAGGGTGTAGAGTGTAGCGTGTAGGGTGTAGAATATAGCGTGTAGATAGTAGGGTGTAGGGTGTAGAGTGTAGGGTGTAGGGTGTAGAGTGTAACGTGTAGCGTGTAGGGTGTAGCGTGTAGCGTGTAGGGTGTAGGGTGTAGAGTGTAGGGTGTAGCGTGTAGGGTGTAGCGTGTAGCGTGTAGCGTGTAGGGTGTAGGGTGTAGAGTGTAGGGTGTAGTGTGTAGGGTGTAGGGTGTAGAGTGTAGAGTGTAGCGTGTAGGGTGTAGAGTGTAGGGTGTAGGATGTAGAGTGTAGGGTTTAGAGTGTAATGTGTAGCGTGTAGGGTGTAGCGTGTAGCATGTAGGGTGTAGGGTGTGGAGTGTAGGGTGTAGCGTGTAGGGTGTAGAGTGTAGCGTGTAGCGTGTAGGGTGTAGAGTGTAGCGTGTAGGGTGTAGAATATAGCGTGTAGATAGTAGGGTGTAGGGTGTAGAGTGTAGGGTGTAGGGTGTAGAGTGTAACGTGTAGCGTGTAGGGTGTAGCGTGTAGCGTGTAGGGTGTAGGGTGTAGAGTGTAGGGTGTAGCGTGTAGGGTGTAGCGTGTAGCGTGCAGGGTGTAGAGTGTAGCGTATAGCGTGTAGGGTGTAGAGTGTAGGGTGTAGCGTGTAGGGTGTAGGGTGTAGGGTGTAGCGTGTAGGGTGTAGAGTGTAGTGTGTAGCGTGTAGGGTGTAGGGTGTAGGGTGTAGCGTGTAGTGGGTAGCGTGTAGCGTGTAGGGTGTAGCGTGTAGCATGTAGCGTGTAGCGTGTAGCATGTAGAGTGTAGGGTGTAGGGTGTAGGGTGTAGCATGTAGAGTGTAGGGTGTAGGGTGTAGCGTGTAGAGTGTAGGGTATAGAGTGTAGCGTCTAGGGTGTAGAGTGTAGCGTGTAGCGTGTAGGGTGTAGAGTGTAGCGTGTAGGGTGTAGAATATAGCGTGTAGATAGTAGGGTGTAGGGTGTAGAGTGTAGGGTGTAGGGTGTAGAGTGTAACGTGTAGCGTGTAGGGTGTAGCGTGTAGCGTGTAGGGTGTAGGGTGTAGAGTGTAGGGTGTAGCGTGTAGGGTGTAGCGTGTAGCGTGTAGCGTGTAGGGTGTAGGGTGTAGAGTGTAGGGTGTAGTGTGTAGGGTGTAGCGTGTATCGTGTAGCGTGTAGAGTGTAGCGTCTAGCGTATAGGGTGTAGCGTGTAGCGTGTAGATTGTAGCGTGTAGGGTGTAGGGTGCAGGGTGTAGCGTGTAGCGTGTAGGGTGTAGATTGTAGCGTGTAGCGTGTAGGGTGTAGGGTGTAGAGTGCAGAGTGTAGGGTGTAGAGTGTAACGTGTAGTGTGTAGGGTGTAGCGTGTAGCGTGTAGTGTGTAGCGTGTAGGGTGTAGGGTGTAGAGTGTAGCGTGTAGGGTGTAGCATGTAGCGTGTAGGGTGTAGGGTGTATAGTGTAGAGTGTAGCGTGTAGTGTGAAGCATGCAGGGTGTAGGGTGTCGGGTATAGCGTGTAGGGTGTAGGGTGTAGAGTGTAGGGTGTAGCGTGTATGGTGTAGAGTGTAGCGTGTAGAGTGTAGCGTGTAGGGTGTGGGGTGTAGCGTGTAGCGTGCAGAGTGTAGCGTGTAGGGTGTAGAGTGTAGCGTGTAGCGTGTAGGGTGTAGCGTGTAGCATGTATCGTGTAGCGTGAAGCATGTAGAGTGTAGGGTGTAGGGTGTAGGGTGTAGCATGTAGAGTGTAGGGTGTAGGGTGTAGCGTGTAGAGTGTAGGGTATAGAGTGTAGCGTGTAGCGTGTAGAGAGTAGAGTGTAGAGTGTAGAGTGTAGCGTGTAGGGTGTAGAGTGTAGCGTGTAGGGTGTAGAGTGTAGCGTGTAGAGTGTAGCGTGTAGGGTGTAGCGTGTCGGGTGTTGGGTGTAGGGTGTAGCGTGTACTTTGTAGGGTGTAGGGTGTAGGGTGTTGCATGTAGGGTGTAGAGTGTAGCGTGTAGCGTGTAGAGTGTAGCGTGTAGGGTGTAGGGTGTAGCGTGTAGTGTGTAGGGTGTAGGGTGTAGAGTGTAGGGTGTAGCATGTAGGGTGTAGGGTGTAGGGTGTAGCATGTAGGGTGTAGAGTGTAGCGTGTAGGGTGTACGGTGTAGAGTGTAGGGTATAAGCTGTAGCGTTTAGCGTGTAGGGTGTAGCGTGTAGCGTGTAGGGTGTAGAGTGTAGCGTGTAGGGTGTAGAGTATAGCATGTAGAGAGTAGGGTGTAGGGTGTAGGTTGTAGAGTGTAACGTGTAGCGTGTAGGGTGTAGCGTGTAGCGTGTAGGGTGTAGGGTGTAGAGTGTAGGGTGAAGGGTGTAGCGTGTAGCGTGTAGCGTGTAGGGTGTAGGGTGCAGATTGTAGCGTGTAGGGTGCAAGGTGTAGAGTGTAGCGTGTAGGGTGTAGAGTGTAACGTGTAGCGTGTAGGGTGTAGCGTGTAGCGTGTAGGGTGTAGGGTGTAGAGTGTAACGTGTAGCGTGTAGGGTGTAGCGTGTAGCGTGTAGGGTGTAGCGTGTAGCGTGTAGTGTGTAGCGTGTAGAGTGTAGGGTGTAGAGTGTAGCGTGTAGGGTGTAGCATGTAGCGTGTAGGGTGTAGGGTGTAGAGTGTAGCGTGTAGCGTGTAGAGTGTACGGTGTAGAGTGTAGGGTGTAGCGTGTAGGGTGTAGAGTGTAGCATGTGGCGTGTAGCGTGTAGGGTTAAGCTACACACTACACACTAAACACAAAAAGAAAAGGATATGCAAACCAATGGGATCCACGTTAAATAGTCAATTTTATTGTACAAAAATAGTAATCCACAAACAGAACCAGGCAAAACATACATTTAAAAACATTTAAAACACTAGTATGGCTGAATAGGCCATAAGTAATTTTACCCGAGGGAATGAAGGAAGCTAATACTTTACAGCATATGTGAGACAGGAGAAATAACCAGAGAGAAAAAATTGCTAGGTATGCGGGTACACCAATCTTAGTCAAATCTACATATAAGAAGCCTATTGTTTACTGCCAACTGTGACCCCCTGAGTAATATGACAGGAAACATACTCCAGCCTAGTATCTGGAAGAAATACATCATGGATCCTATTTTGTTCAACACAGCATGCGTGCGCACAGTTGGTAAGCAAATGAAAGCAGACCCCTATAGAAAGGTAATCAGGGAAATAGATATGCTGCAGTACTACAAAATCCTAGTTATTTGGATAAATGTATGCATACAGACGCCTTGTGGAAATACAAAGAATCAGGATCCATTGTCCTAAGGCTTGGAAAAATGCCAGGCCATGCATGAAGTAAATAGGTGTAATTCCATAGCAGTTGTAAAGATGTTACCCAAGTCCTGTCCCTCGGGAAAAAAACAAAGGAAGCCCTTTACCCCATGCGTATCGACGCTACTCAAGCGTCTTCATCAGAGGAAAAAGTGACACCCTACACGCTACACGCTACACTCTACACCCTACACGCTACACTCTACACCCTACACGCTACACCCTACACTCTACACGCTACATGCTACACTCTACACCCTACACAATACACGCTACTTGCTACACCCTACATGCTACACTCTACACGCTACACGCTACACGCTACACCATACACGGTACACCCTACACCCTAACACCCTATACGCTACAATCTACACGCTACACGCTACACAGTATACGCTACACGCTAGACGCTACACTCTACACGCTACACGATACACGCTACACCCTACACGCTACACCCTACACCCTACACCCTACAACCTACACGCTACACGCTACACGCTACACCCTACACCCTACACGCTACACCCTACACTCTACACCCTACACCCTACACGCTACACGCTACACGCTACACCCTACACGCTACACCCTACACTCTACACCCTACACGCTACACCCTACACGCTACACGTTACACTCTACACCCTACACCCTACACCCTACACCCTACACCCTACACGCTACACGCTACACTCTACACGCTAAACGCTACAGCTTATACCCTACACTCTACACCGTACACCCTACATGCTACACTCTACACCCTACACGCTACACCCTACACCCTACACCCTACATGCTACACCCTACACTCTACACCCTACACCCTACACGCTACACCCTACGCCCTGCACGCCACACACTACACTCTACACGCTACACCCTACACCCTACACTGTACACCCTACACCCTACACGCTACACGCTACACTCTACACGCTACACCCTACACTCTACACCCTACACCCTACACGCTATACGCTACACTCTACACCTGCACGCTACACGCTACACCCTACACGCTACACTCTACACCCTACACGCTACACCCTACACTCTACACCCTACACCCTACACACTACACTCTATATCCTACACTCTACACGCTACGCGCTACACACTACACACTACACACTACACGCTACACTTTACACTCTACACGCTACACACTACACGCTACACGCTACACTCTACACCCTACACCCTACTCTACATGCTACACGCTACACGGTATATGATACACGCTACACCCTACTCGCTACACGCTACACCCTACACGCTACACGCTACACTCCACACCCTACACGCTACACCCTACACCCTACTCCCTACACTCTACACGCTACACGCTACACCCTACACCCTACACTGTACACCCTACACCCTACACGCTACACTCTACACTCTGCTCCCTACTCTCTACACGCTACACTTTATACCCTACACTCTACACGCTACGCGCTACACGCTACACACTACACGCTACACCCTACACGCTACACTTTACACTCTACATGCTACACTCCACACTCTACACACTACACTCTACACCCTACACCCTACTCTACATGCTACACGCTACACGCTACATGCTACACCCTACACGCTTCACCCTACACCCTACACGCTACACGCTACACGCTACACTCTACACCCTACACTCTACACCCTACACGCTACACGCTACACGCTACACTACACGCTAAACGCTACAGCTTATACCCTACACTCTACACCGTACACCCTACACGCTACACTCTACACCCTACACGCTACACCCTACACCCTACACCCTACATGCTACACCCTACACTCTACACCCTACACCCTACACTCTACACCCTACACCCTACTCTACATGCTACACGCTACACGGTACATGATACACGCTACACCCTACACGCTACACGCTACACCCTACACGCTACACGTTACACGCTACACTCTACACCCTACACGCTACACCCTACACCCTACTCCCTACACTCTACACGCTACACGCTACACCCTACACCCTACACTGTACACCCTACACCCTGCACGCTACACTCTACACTCTGCTCCCTTCTCTCTACACGCTACACTCTATACCCTACACTCTACACGCTACACGCTACACACTACACGCTACACCCTACACGCTACACTTTACACTCTACACGCTACACACTACACTCTACACACTACACTCTACACCCTACACCCTACACCCTACTCTACATGCTACACGCTACACGCTACATGCTACACCCTACACGCTACACCCTACACCCTACACGCTACACTCCACACCCTACACTCTACACCCTACACGCTACACGCTACACGCTACACTCTACACGCTAAACGCTACAGCTTATACCATACTCTCTACACCGTACACCCTACACGCTACACTCTACACGCTACACGCTACACCCTACACCCTACACCCTACATGCTACACCCTACACTCTACACCCTACACCCTACACGCTACACGCTACACCCTATGCCCTGCACGCCACACACTACACTCTACACGCTACACCCTACACGCTACACTCTACACGCTACACGCTACACTCTACACCCTACACGCTACACTCTACACCCTACACACTACACTCTACACGCTACACGGTACACGCTACACGCTACGCCCTACACCCTACACGCTACATGTTACACTCTACACCCTACACGCTACACTCTACACCCTACACGCTACACCCTACACCCTACACGCTACACACTACACGCTACACTCTACACCCTGCACGCTACACGCTACACGCTACACCCTACACGCTACACTCTACACCCTACACGCTGCACTCTATACGCTACACGGTAAACGCTACACGCTACACCCTACACCCTACACGCTACACTCTACACGCTACATGCTACACCCTACACTCTACACCCTACACGCTATACGCTACACTCTACACCCTGCACGCTACACGCTACACGCTACACCCTACACGCTACACTCTACACCCTACACGCTACACTCTACATGCTACACGCTACACGCTACACCCTACACGCTACACGCTACACCCTACACGCTACACCCTACACGCTACACCCTACACCCTACACGCTACACTCTACACCCTACACGCTACACCCTACACTCTACACCCTACACGCTACTAGCTACACTCTACACCCTACCTGCTACACTCTACACGCTACACGCTACACTCTACACTCTACACGCTACACGCTACACTCTACACCCTACACGCAACAGGCTACACTCTACACCCTACACGCTACACTCTGCACGCTACACGCTACACCCTACACCCTACACGCTACACTCTACACGCTACACGCTACACTCTACACCATACACGCTACACCCTACACTCTACACCCTACACCCTACACGCTATACCCGACACCCTACACCCTACATGCTTCACCCTACACGCTACACTCTACACTCTACACCCTACACCCTACACGCTACATGCTACACCCTACATGCTACACTCTACACCCTACACGCTACACTCTACATCCTACACCCTACACGCTATACGCTACACTCTACACCCTGCACGCTACACGCTACACTCTACACCCTACACGCTACACTCTACACCCTACACGCTACACCCTACACTCTACACCCTCCACCCTACACGCTACACGCTACACTCTACACGCTACACCCTACACGCTACATGCTACACTCTACACCCTACACGCAACACCCTACACTCTACACCCTACACCCTAAACCCTACACCCTACACCCTACACTCTACACCCTACACGCTACACGCTACACTCTACACCCTACACCCTACACACGCTACACGCTACACACTACACTCTACACCCTACACGCTACACTCTACACCCTACACGCTACACCCTACACTCTACACGCTACATGCTACACTCTACACCCTACACCCTACACGATACATGCTACACCCTACACGCTACAGCCTACACGCTACACGCTACACTCTACACCCTACAAGCTACACGCTACACGCTACACCCTACACTCTACACCCTACACGCTACATGCTACACTCTACACCCTACACCCTACACGCTACATGCTACACGCTACACTCTACACCCTACACGCTACACGCTAGGGTGTAGAGTGTAATATGTAGCGTGTAGTTTGTAGCGTTTAGCTTGTAGGGTGTAGCGTGTGGCGTGTGGGGTGTAGAGTGTAGCGTGTAGCGTGTAGCATGTAGGGTGTAGGGTGTAGAGTGTAACGTGTAGCGTGTAGGGTGTAGCGTGTAGCGTGTAGGGTGTAGGGTGTAGAGTGTAGGGTGTAGCGTGTAGGGTGTAGCGTGTAGCGTGTAGTGTGTAGGGTGTAGGGTGTAGAGTGTAGGGTGTAGTGTGTAGGGTGTAGCGTGTATCGTGTAGCGTGTAGAGTGTAGCGTCTAGTGTATAGGGTGTAGCGTGTAGCGTGTAGATTGTAGCATGTAGGGTGTAGGGTGCAGGGTGTAGCGTGTAGCGTGTAGGGTGTAGATTGTAGCGTGTAGCGTGTAGGGTGTAGGGTGTAGAGTGCAGAGTGTAGGGTGTAGAGTGTAACGTGTAGTGTGTAGGGTGTAGGGTGTAGCATGTAGCGTGTAGGGTGTAGGGTGTATAGTGTAGAGTGTAGCGTGTAGTGTGAAGCATGCAGGGTGTAGGGTGTCGGGTATAGCGTGTAGGGTGTAGGGTGTAGAGTGTAGGGTGTAGCGTGTATGGTGTAGAGTGTAGCGTGTAGAGTGTAGCGTGTAGGGTGTAGGGTGTAGCGTGTAGCGTGCAGAGTGTAGCGTGTAGGGTGTAGAGTGTAGCGTGTAGCGTGTAGGGTGTAGCGTGTAGCATGTATCGTGTAGCGTGTAGCATGTAGAGTGTAGGGTGTAGGGTGTAGGGTGTAGCATGAAGAGTGTAGGGTGTAGGGTGTAGCGTGTAGAGTATAGGGTATAGAGTGTAGCGTGTAGCGTGTAGAGAGTAGGGTGTAGAGTGTAGAGTGTAGCGTGTAGGGTGTAGAGTGTAGCGTGTAGGGTGTAGAGTGTAGCGTGTAGAGTGTATTGTGTGGAATGTAGAGTGTAGCATGTAGCGTGTAGAGTGTAGGGTGTAGAGTGTAGCGTGTAGGGTGTAGAGTGTAGCGTGTAGAGTGTAGCGTGTAGGGTGTAGCGTGTCGGGTGTAGGGTTTAGGGTGTAGCGTGTAGTTTGTAGGGTGTAGGGTGTAGGGTGTTGCGTGTAGGGTGTAGAGTGTAGCGTGTAGCGTGTAGAGTGTAGCGTGTAGGGTGTAGGGTGTAGCGTGTAGTGTGTAGGGTGTAGGGTGTAGAGTGTAGGGTGTAGCATGTAGGGTGTAGGGTGTAGGGTGTAGCATGTAGGGTGTAGAGTGTAGCGTGTAGGGTGTACGGTGTAAAGTGTAGGGTATAAGCTGTAGCGTTTAGCGTGTAGGGTGTAGCGTGTAGCGTGTAGGGTGTAGAGTGTAGCGTGTAGGGTGTAGAGTATAGCATGTAGAGAGTAGGGTGTAGGGTGTAGGTTGTAGAGTGTAACGTGTAGCGTGTAGGGTGTAGCGTGTAGCGTGTAGGGTGTAGGGTGTAGAGTGTAGGGTGAAGGGTGTAGCGTGTAGCGTGTAGCGTGTAGGGTGTAGGGTGCAGATTGTAGCGTGTAGGGTGCAAGGTGTAGAGTGTAGCGTGTAGGGTGTAGAGTGTAACGTGTAGCGTGTAGGGTGTAGCGTGTAGCGTGTAGGGTGTAGGGTGTAGAGTGTAACGTGTAGCGTGTAGGGTGTAGCGTGTAGCGTGTAGGGTGTAGCGTGTAGCGTGTAGAGTGTAGCATGTAGCGTGTAGCGTGTAGGGTTAAGCTACACACTACACACTAAACACAAAAAGAAAAGGATATGCAAACCAATGGGATCCACGTTAAATAGTCAATTTTATTGTACAAAAATAGTAATCCACAAACAGAACCAGGCAAAACATACATTTAAAAACATTTAAAACACTAGTATGGCTGAATAGGCCATAAGTAATTTTACCCGAGGGAATGAAGGAAGCTAATACTTTACAGCATATGTGAGACAGGAGAAATAACCAGAGAGAAAAAATTGCTAGGTATGCGGGTACACCAATCTTAGTCAAATCTACATATAAGAAGCCTATTGTTTACTGCCAACTGTGACCCCCTGAGTACTATGACAGGAAACATATACTCCAGCCTAGTATCTGGAAGAAATACATCATGGATCCTATTTTGTTCAACACAGCATGCGTGCGCACAGTTGGTAAGCAAATGAAAGCAGACCCCTATAGAAAGGTAATCAGGGAAATAGATATGCTTGCAGTACTACAAAATCCTAGTTATTTGGATAAATGTATGCATACAGACGCCTTGTGGAAATACAAAGAATCAGGATCCATTGTCCCAAGGCTTGGAAAAATGCCAGGCCATGCATGAAGTAAATAGGTGTAATTCCATAGCAGTTGTAAAGATAAGTTACCCAAGTCCTGTCCCTCGGGATTAAAACAAAGGAAGCCCTGAACCCCACGCGTATCGACGCTACTCAAGCGTCTTCATCAGGGGAAAAAGTGACACCCTACACGCTACACGCTACACTCTACACCCTACACCCTACACGCTACACGCTACACGCTACACTCTACACCCTACACGCTACACTCTACACCCTACACGCTACACCCTACACTCTACACGCTACATGCTACACTCTACACCCTACACAATACACGCTACTTGCTACACCCTACATGCTACACTCTACACGCTACACGCTACACGCTACACCCTACACGGTACACCCTACACCCTACACGCTACACGCTACACCCTACACCCTACACCCTACACGCTACAATCTACACGCTACACGCTACACACTACGCTACACGCTAGACGCTACACTCTACACGCTACACGATACACGCTACACCCTACACGCTACACCCTACACTCTACACCCTACACCCTACACGCTACACGCTACACGCTAACGCTACACCCTACATGCTACACCCTACACTCTACACCCTACAAACTACACGCTACACGCTACACGCTACATCGTACACGCTACACCCTACACTCTACACCCTACACGCTACACCCTACACGCTACACGTTACACTCTACACCCTACACCCTACACTCTACACCCTACACCCTACTCTCTACACGCTACACTCTACACCCTACACGCTACACTCTACACTCTACACCCTACACCCTACACGCTACACGCTACACGCTACACTCTACACGCTAAACGCTACAGCTTATACCCTACATTCTACACCGTACACCCTACATGCTACACTCTACACACTACACGCTACACCCTACACCCTACACCCTACATGCTACACCCTACACTCTACACCCTACACCCTACACGCTACACCCTACGCCCTGCACGCCACACACTACACTCTACACGCTACACCCTACACCCTACACTGCACACCCTACACCCTACACGCTACACTCTACACGCTACACCCTACACTCTACACCACACACCCTACACGCTATACGCTACACTCTACACCCTGCACGCTACACGCTACACCCTACACGCTACACTCTACACCCTACACGCTACACCCTACACTCTACACCCTACGCCCTACACTCTACACGCTACACGCTACACCCTACACCCTACACTGTACACCCTACAACCTACACGCTACACTCTACACTCTGCTCCCTACTCTCTACATGCTACACTCTATACCCTACACTCTACACGCTACGCGCTACACGCTACACGCTACACACTACACGCTACACCCTACACGCTACACTTTACAATCTACACGCTACACTCCTCACTCTACACACTACACTCTACACCCTACACCCTACACCCTACTCTACATGCTACACGCTACACGCTACATGCTACACCCTACACGCTTCACCCTACACCCTACACGCTACACGCTACACGCTACACTCTACACCCTACACTCTACACCCTACACGCTACACGCTACACGCTACACTCTACACGCTAAACGCTACAGCTTATACCCTACACTCTACACCGTACACCCTACACGCTACACTCTACACCCTACACGCTACACCCTACACCCTACATGCTACACCCTACACTCTACACCCTTCACCCTACACGCTACACTCTACACCCTACACCCTACTCTACAAGCTACACGGTACACGCTACACGCTACGCCCTACACCCTACACGCTACATGTTACACTCTACACCCTACACGCTACACTCTACACCCTACACGCTACACCCTACACGCTACACACTACATGCTACACTCTACACCCTACACGCTGCACTCTATACGCTACACGGTACACGGTACACGCTACACCCTACACCCTACACGCTACACGCTACACCCTACACTGTACACCCTAAACCCTACACGCTACACTCTACACGCTACATGCTACACCCTACACTCTACACCCTACACGCTATACGCTACACTCTACACCCTGCACGCTACACGCTACACGCTACACCCTACACGCTACACTCTACACCCTACATGCTACACTCTACATGCTACACGCTACACGCTACATGCTACACGCTACACCCTACACGCTACACTCTACACCCTACACGCTACACCCTACACGCTACACTCTACACCCTACACCCTACACGCTACACGCTACTCGCTACACTCTACACCCTACCCGCTACACTCTACACGCTACACGCTACACGCTACACTCTACACTCTACACGCTACACGCTACACTCGACACCCTACACGCAACACGCTACACGCTACACCCTACACGCTACACTCTGCACGCTACACGCTACACCCTACACCCTACACGCTACACTCTACACGCTACACGCTACACTCTACACCATACACGCTACACCCTACACTCTACACCCTACACGCTACACGCTACACGCTAACGCTACACCCTACACGCTACACCCTACACTCTACACCCTACTTACTACACGCTACACGCTACACGCTACACCCTACACGCTACACCCTACACTCTACACCCTACACGCTACACCCTACACGCTACACGTTACACTCTACACCCTACACCCTACACTCTACACCCTACACCCTACTCTCTACACGCTGCACTCTACACCCTACACGCTACACTCTACACTCTACACCCTACACCCTACACGCTACACGCTACATGCTACACTCTACACGCTAAACGCTACAGCTTATACCCTACATTCTACACCGTACACCCTACATGCTACACTCTACACACTACACGCTACACCCTACACCCTACACCCTACATGCTACACCCTACACCCTACACCCTACACGCTACACGCTACACCCTACACTGTACACCCTACACCCTACACGCTACACTCTACACGCTACATGCTACACCCTACACTCTACACCCTACACGCTATACGCTACACTCTACACCCTGCACGCTACACGCTACACGCTACACCCTACACGCTACACTCTACACCCTACACGCTACACTCTACATGCTACACGCTACACACTACATGCTACACGCTACACCCTACACGCTACACTCTACACCCTACACGCTACATCCTACACCCTACACGCTACACTCTACACCCTACACGCTACACCCTACACTCTACACCCTACACCCTACACGCTACACGCTGCTCGCTACACTCTACACCCTACCCGCTACACTCTACACGCTACACGCTACACGCTACACTCTACACGCTACACGCTACACTCTACACGCTACACGCTACACTCTACACCCTACACCCTACACGCTACACTCTGCACGCTACACGCTACACCCTACACCCTACGCGCTACACTCTACACGCTACACGCTACACTCTACACCATACACCCTACACGCTATACCCGACACCCTACACCCTACATGCTACATGCTACACCCTACACGCTACACTCTACACCCTACACGCTACACTCTACATCCTACACCCTACACGCTATACGCTACACTCTACACTCTACACCCTACACGCAACACGCTACACTCTACACCCTACACGCTACACTCTGCACGCTACACCCTACACCCTACACGCTACACTCTACACACTACACTCTACACCATACACGCTACACCCTACACTCTACACGCTACGTGCTACACGCTACACACTACACGCTACACCCTACACGCTACACTTTACACTCTACACTCTACACACTACACTCTACACCCTACACCCTACACCCTACTCTACATGCTACACGCTACACGCTACATGCTACACCCTACACGCTACACCCTACACCCTACACGCTACACGCTACACGCTACACTCTACACCCTACACTCTACACCCTACACGCTACACGCTAAACGCTACACGCTACACTCTACACGCTAAACGCTACAGCTTATACCCTACACCCTACACGCTACACTCTACACCCTACACGCTACACCTTACACCCTACACCCTACATGCTACACCCTACACTCTACACAATACACCCTACACGCTACAAGCTACACCCTACGCCCTGCACGCCACACACTACACTCTACACGTTACACCCTACACCCTACACGCTACACTCTACACGCTACACGCTACACGCTACACTCTACACCCTACACGCTACACTCTACACCCTACACACTGCACTCTACACGCTACACGGTACACGCTACACGCTACGCCCTACACCCTACACGCTACATGTTACACTCTACACCCTACACGCTACACTCTACACCCTACACGCTACACCCTACCCCCTACACGCTACACACTACATGCTACACTCTACACCCTACACGCTGCACTCTATACGCTACACGGTACACGCTACACGCTACACCCTACACCCTACACGCTACACGCTACACCCTACACTGTACACCCTACACCCTACACGCTACACTCTACACGCTACATGCTACACCCTACACTCTACACCCTACACGCTATACGCTACACTCTACACCCTGCACGCTACACGCTACACCCTACACGCTACACTCTACACCCTACACGCTACACTCTACATGCTACACGCTACACGCTACATGCTACACGCTACACCCTACACGCTACACTCTACACCCTACACGCTACACCCTACACCCTACACTCTACACCCTACACCCTACACGCTACACGCTACTTGCTACACTCTACACCCTACCCGCTACACTCTACACGCTACACGCTACACGCTACACTCTACACCCTACACGCAACACGCTACACTCTACACCCTAAACGCTACACTCTGCACGCTACACGCTACACCCTACACCCTACACGCTACACTCTACACGCTACACGCTACACTCTACACCATACACGCTACACCCTACACTCTACACCCTACACCCTACACGCTATACCCGACACCCTACACCCTACATGCTACATGCTACACCCTACACTCTACACCCTACACGCTACACTCTACATCCTACACCCTACACGCTATACGCTACACTCTACACTCTACACCCTACACGCAACACGCTACACTCTACACCCTACACGCTACACTCTGCACGCTACACGCTACACCCTACACCCTACACGCTACACTCTACACGCTACACTCTACACCATACACGCTACACCCTACACTCTACACCCTACACCCTACACGCTATACCCGACACCCTACACCCTGCATGCTTCACGCTACACGCTACACCCTACACGCTACACGTTACACTCTACACCCTACACGCTACACTCTACACCCTGCACCCTACACGCTACAATCTACACTCTACACCCTACACGCTACACGCTACACGCTACACCCTACACCCTACACTCTACACCCTACACGCTACACCCTACACGCTAAACGCTACACTTACACGCTACACGTTACACTCTACACCCTACACCCTACACCCTACTCTCTACATGCTATACTCTACACCCTACAAGCTACACTCTACACCCTACACGCTACACGCTACACCCTACACGCTAAACGCTACAGCTTATACCCTGCACTCTACACCGTACACCCTACACGCTACACCCTACACCCTACATGCTACACCCTACACCCTACACCCTACATGCTACACCCTACACTCTACACCCTACACCCTACACACTACACGCTACACCCTACACCCTACACTCTACACGCTACACTCTACACCCTACACGCAACACCCTACACCCTACACCCTACAAACTACACGCTACACCCTACACCCTACACCCGACACGCTACACCCTACAAGCTACACTCTACTCGCTACACTCTACACCCTACACGCTACACTCTACACCCTACACTCTACACGCTACATGCTACACTCTACATTCTACACAATACACTCTACACGCTACACTCTACACCCTACACGCTACACGCTACACCCTACACCCTACACTCTACATGCTACACCCTACACCCTACACCCTACACTCTACATGCTACACGCTACACGATACATGCTACACGCTACACCCTACACGCTACACGCTACACCCTACAGCCTACACCCTACACACTACACGCTACACTCTACACCCTACACGCTACACCCTACACCCTACACCCTACACGCTACACGCTACACTCTACACTCTACACCCTACACGCTACACCCTACACTCTACACCCTACACGCTACACCCTACACTCTACACGCTACACGCTACACTCTACACGCTACACTCTACACTCTACACCCTACACCCTACACGCTTCACCCTACACCCTACACGCTACAATCTACACCCTACACCCTACACGCTACACGCTACACCCTACACTCTACACCCTACACCCTACACGCTACACACTATACTCTACACCCTACACGCTACACCCTACACGCAACACGCTACACTCTACACCCTACACGCTACACTCTGCACGCTACACGCTACACCCTACACGCTACACTCTACACGCTACACTCTACACCATACACGCTACACCCTACACTCTACACCCTACACCCTACACGCTATACCCGACACCCTACACCCTGCATGCTTCACACTACACGCTACACTCTACACTCTACACCCTACACGCTACACCCTACACTCTACACCCTACACCCTACACGCTACACGCTACACTCTACACCTTACACGCTACACCCTACACTCCACACCCTACACCTTACATGCTACACGCTACACCCTACACGCTACACATTACACTCTAAACCCTACACTCTACATCCTACACCCTACACTCTACACCCTACACGCTACACTCTACAACTCTACACCCCACACGCTACACGCTACACCCTACAAGCTAAACGCTACAAACTACACGCTACATATTACACTCTACACCCTAGCGTGTAGCGTGTAGGGTGTAGAGTGTAGCGTGTAGCATGTAGCGTGTAGGGTGTAGAGTGTAGCATGTAGCGTGTAGGGTGTAGAGTGTAGCGTGTAGGGTGTAGAGTGTAGCATGTAGCGTGTAGGGTGTAGGGTGTAGAGTGTAGAGTGTAGCATGTAGCGTGTAGATTGTAGGGTGTACCGTGTAGGGTGTAGAGTGTAGCATGTAGGGTGTAGGGTGTAGAGTGAAGGGTGTAGCGTGTAGAGTGTAGCGTGTAGCGTGTACGGTGTAGGGTGTAGAGTGTAGGGTGTAGCGTGTAGCGTGTAGCTTGTAGGGTGTAGAGTGTAGGGTGTAGAGTGTAGCGAGTAGCGTGTAGTGTGTAGGGTGTAGGGTGTAGAGTGTAGGGTGTAGCGTGTAGGGTGTAGCGTGTAGCGTGTAGCGTGTAGCGTGTAGGGTGTAGAGTGTAGCGTGTAGGGTGTACGGTGTAGAGTGTAGGGTATAAGTTGTAGCGTTTCGCGTGTAGAGTGTAGCGTGTAGCGTGTAGGGTGTAGAGTGTAGGGTGTAGAGTGTAGCGTGTAGCGTGTAGCGTGTAGGGTGTAGGGTGAAGCGTGTAGGGTGTAGCATGTAGCGTGTAGCGTGTAGCATGTAGAGTAGGGTGTAGGGTGTAGGGTGTAGAGTGTAGTGTGTAGAGTGTGGAGTGTAGCGTGTAGAGTGTAAAGTGTAGCGTGTAGGGTGTAGCGTGTAGTGTGTAGCGTGTAGCGCGTAGCGTGTAGAGTGTAGGGTATAGAGTGTAGCGTGTAGAGAGTAGGGAGCAGAGTGTAGAGTGTAGCGTGTAGGGTGCAGGGTGTACAGTGTAGGGTGTAGCGTGTAGAGTGTAGGGAGTAGGGTGTAGGGTGTAGCGTGTAGCGTGTAGGGTGTAGCGTGTATCATGTACCGTGTAGCGTGTAGCATGTAGAGTAGGGTGTAGGGTGTAGAGTGTAGCGTGTAGCGTGTAGTGTGTAGCGTGTAGAGTGTAAAGTGTAGCGTGTAGTGTGTAGTGTGTAGCGTGTAGCGTGTAGAGTGTAGGGTATAGAGTGTAGCGTGTAGAGAGTAGGGAGTAGAGTGTAGAGTGTAGCGAGTAGGGTGTAGAGTGTAGCGAGTAGCGTGTAGTGTGTAGGGTGTAGGGTGTAGGGTGTAGCGCGTAGGGTGTAGAGTGTAGCGTGTAGGGTGTAGCGTGTAGCGTGCAGGTGTAGAGTGTAGCGTATAGCGTGTAGGGTGTAGGGTGTAGAGTGTAGGGTGTAGCGTGTAGAGTGTAGCGTGTAGCGTGTAGGGTGTAGGGTGTACAGTGTAGGGTGTAGGGTGTAGCGTGTAGAGTGTAGTGTGTGGCGTGCAGGGCGTAGGGTGTAGCGTGTAGGGTGTAGGGTGTAGAGTGTAGGGTGTAGCATGTAGGGTGTAGGGTGTAGGGTGTAGCGTGTAGGGTGTAGAGTGTAGCATGTAGGGTGTACGGTGTAGAGTGTAGGGTATAAGCTGTAGCGTTTAGCGTGTAGAGTGTAGCGTGTAGCGTGTAGGGTGTAGGGTGTAGAGTGTAGCGTGTAGGGTGTAGAGTATAGTGTGTAGCGTGTAGGGTGTATGGTGTAGAGTGTAGAGTGTAGCATGTAGCGTGTAGCGTGTAGAGTGTAGCGTGTAGGGTGTAGAGTGTAGCGTGTTGCATGTAGGGTGTACAGTGTAGCGTGTAGCGTGTAGAGTGTAGGGTGTAGAGTGTAGAGTGTAGAGTGTAGGGTGTAGAGTGTAGCGTGTTGCGTATAGAGTGTAGCGTGTAGGTTGTAGAGTGTAGCGTGTAGCGTGTAGGGTGTAGGGTGTAGCGTGTAGCGTGTAGAGTGTAGAGTGTAGCGTGTAGCATGTAGAGTGTAGAGTGTAGCGTGTAGGGTATAGAGTGTAGCGCGTAGCGTGTAGGGTGTAGGGTGTAGAGTGTAGCGTGTAGCGTGTAGAGTGTACGGTGTAGAGTGTAGGGTGTAGCGTGTAGGGTGTAGAGTGTAGCGTGTAGCGTGTAGCGTGTAGGGTGTAGGGTGTAGATTGTAGCGTGTAGGGTGCAGGGTGTAGAGTGTAGCGTGTAGGGAGTAGAGTGTAACGTGTAGCGTGTAGGGTGTAGCGTGTAGGGTGTAGGGTGTAGAGTGTAACGTGTAGCGTGTAGGGTGTAGCGTGTAGCGTGTAGGGTGTAGCGTGTAGCGTGTAGTGTGTAGCGTGTAGAGTGTAGGGTGTAGGGTGAAGCGTGTAGGGTGTAGCATGTAGCGTGTAGCGTGTAGCATGTAGAGTAGGGTGTAGGGTGTAGGGTGTAGAGTGTAGTGTGTAGAGTGTGGAGTGTAGCGTGTAGAGTGTAAAGTGTAGCGTGTAGGGTGTAGCGTGTAGTGTGTAGCGTGTAGCGCGTAGCGTGTAGAGTGTAGGGTATAGAGTGTAGCGTGTAGAGAGTAGGGAGCAGAGTGTAGAGTGTAGCGTGTAGGGTGCAGGGTGTACAGTGTAGGGTGTAGCGTGTAGAGTGTAGGGAGTAGGGTGTAGGGTGTAGCGTGTAGCGTGTAGGGTGTAGCGTGTATCATGTACCGTGTAGCGTGTAGCATGTAGAGTAGGGTGTAGGGTGTAGAGTGTAGCGTGTAGCGTGTAGTGTGTAGCGTGTAGAGTGTAAAGTGTAGCGTGTAGTGTGTAGTGTGTAGCGTGTAGCGTGTAGAGTGTAGGGTATAGAGTGTAGCGTGTAGAGAGTAGGGAGTAGAGTGTAGAGTGTAGCGAGTAGGGTGTAGAGTGTAGCGAGTAGCGTGTAGTGTGTAGGGTGTAGGGTGTAGGGTGTAGCGCGTAGGGTGTAGAGTGTAGCGTGTAGGGTGTAGCGTGTAGCGTGCAGGTGTAGAGTGTAGCGTATAGCGTGTAGGGTGTAGGGTGTAGAGTGTAGGGTGTAGCGTGTAGAGTGTAGCGTGTAGCGTGTAGGGTGTAGGGTGTACAGTGTAGGGTGTAGGGTGTAGCGTGTAGAGTGTAGTGTGTGGCGTGCAGGGCGTAGGGTGTAGCGTGTAGGGTGTAGGGTGTAGAGTGTAGGGTGTAGCATGTAGGGTGTAGGGTGTAGGGTGTAGCGTGTAGGGTGTAGAGTGTAGCATGTAGGGTGTACGGTGTAGAGTGTAGGGTATAAGCTGTAGCGTTTAGCGTGTAGAGTGTAGCGTGTAGCGTGTAGGGTGTAGGGTGTAGAGTGTAGCGTGTAGGGTGTAGAGTATAGTGTGTAGCGTGTAGGGTGTATGGTGTAGAGTGTAGAGTGTAGCATGTAGCGTGTAGCGTGTAGAGTGTAGCGTGTAGGGTGTAGAGTGTAGCGTGTTGCATGTAGGGTGTACAGTGTAGCGTGTAGCGTGTAGAGTGTAGGGTGTAGAGTGTAGCGTGTAGAGTGTAGGGTGTAGAGTGTAGCGTGTTGCGTATAGAGTGTAGCGTGTAGGTTGTAGAGTGTAGCGTGTAGCGTGTAGGGTGTAGGGTGTAGCGTGTAGCGTGTAGAGTGTAGAGTGTAGCGTGTAGCATGTAGAGTGTAGAGTGTAGCGTGTAGGGTATAGAGTGTAGCGCGTAGCGTGTAGGGTGTAGGGTGTAGAGTGTAGCGTGTAGCGTGTAGAGTGTACGGTGTAGAGTGTAGGGTGTAGCGTGTAGGGTGTAGAGTGTAGCGTGTAGCGTGTAGCGTGTAGGGTGTAGGGTGTAGATTGTAGCGTGTAGGGTGCAGGGTGTAGAGTGTAGCGTGTAGGGAGTAGAGTGTAACGTGTAGCGTGTAGGGTGTAGCGTGTAGGGTGTAGGGTGTAGAGTGTAACGTGTAGCGTGTAGGGTGTAGCGTGTAGCGTGTAGGGTGTAGCGTGTAGCGTGTAGTGTGTAGCGTGTAGAGTGTAGGGTGTAGAGTGTAGCGTGTAGGGTGTAGCATGTAGCGTGTAGGGTGTAGGGTGTAGAGTGTAGAGTGTAGCGTTTAGGGTGAAGCATGTAGGGTGTAGGGTGTCGGGTATAGCGTGTAGGGTGTAGGGTGTAGAGTGTAGGGTGTAGCGTGTATGGTGTAGAGTGTAGCGTGTAGCGTGCAGAGTATAGCGTGTAGGGTGTAGCGTGTAGCGTGCAGAGTGTAGCGTGTAGGGTATAGAGTGTAGCGTGTTGCGTGTAGGGTGTAGAGTGTAGCGTGTAGCGTGTAGAGTGTAGAGTGTAGCGTGTAGCGTGTAGAGTGTAGCGTGTAGGGTGTAGAGTATAGCGTGTAGCGTGTAGGGTGTAGGCTGTAGAGTGTAGAGTGTAGCATGTAGCGTGTAGCGTGTAGAGTGTAGCGTGTAGCGTGTAGAGTGTAGGGTGTAGCGTGTAGCGTGTAGCGTGTAGAGTGTAGAGTGTAGCGTGTAGGGTGTAGAGTGTAGCGTGTAGCGTGTAGGGTGTAGGGTGTAGAGTGTAGCGTGTAGCGTGTAGAGTGTACGGTGTAGAGTGTAGGGTGTAGCGTGTAGCGTGTAGCGTGTAGGGTGTAGAATATAGCGTGTAGAGAGTAGGGTGTAGGGTGCAGAGTGTAGGGTGTAGGGTGTAGAGTGTAACGTGTAGCGTGTAGGGTGTAGCATGTAGCGTGTAGGGTGTAGGGTGTAGAGTGTAGGGTGTAGCGTGTAGGGTGTAGCGTGTAGCGTGTAGCGTGTAGGGTGTAGGGTGTAGAGTGTAGGGTGTAGTGTGTAGGGTGTAGCGTGTATCGTGTAGCGTGTAGAGTGTAGCGTCTAGCGTATAGGTTGTAGCGTGTAGCGTGTAGATTGTAGCGTGTAGGGTGTAGGGTGTAGGGTGTAGCGTGTAGGGTGTAGATTGTAGCGTGTAGCGTGTAGGGTGTAGGGTGTAGAGTGCAGAGTGTAGGGTGTAGAGTGTAACGTGTAGTGTGTAGGGTGTAGCGTGTAGCGTGTAGTGTGTAGCGTGTAGGGTGTAGAGTGTAGCGTGTAGGGTGTAGCATGTAGCGTGTAGGGTGTATAGTGTAGAGTGTAGCGTGTAGTGTGAAGCATGCAGAGTGTAGGGTGTCGGGTATAGCGTGTAGGGTGTAGGGTGTAGAGTTTAGGGTGTAGCGTGTATGGTGTAGAGTGTAGCGTGTAGAGTGTAGCGTGTAGGGTGTAGGGTGTAGCGTGTAGCGTGCAGAGTGTAGCGTGTAGGGTGTAGAGTGTAGCGTGTTGCGTGTAGGGTGTAGCGTGTAGGGTGTAGAGTATAGTGTGTAGCGTGTAGGGTGTAGGGTGTAGAGTGTAGGGTGTAGCGTGTAGCGTGTAGGGTGTAGGGTGTAGATTGTAGCGTGTAGGGTGTAGGGTGTAGCGTGTAGGGTGTAGGGTGTAGAGTGTAGCGTGTAGCGTGTAGGGTGTAGGGTGTAGAGTGTAGAGTGTGGGGTGTAGAGTGTAGCATGTAGAGTGTAGGGTGTAGAGTGTAGGGTGTAGAGTGTAACGTGTAGCGTGTAGGATGTAGCGTGTAGCAGGTAGGGTGCAGGGTGTAGAGTGTAGCGTGTAGGGTGTAGAGTGTAGCGTGTAGCATGCAGAGTATAGCGTGTAGGGTGTAGCGTGTAGCGTGCAGAGTGTAGCGTGTAGGGTGTAGAGTGTAGCGTGTTGCGTGTAGGGTGTAGAGTGTAGCGTGTAGCGTGTAGAGTGTAGAGTGTAGCGTGTAGCGTGTAGAGTGTAGCGTGTAGGGTGTAGAGTATAGCGTGTAGCGTGTAGGGTGTAGGGTGTAGAGTGTAGAGTGTAGCATGTAGCGTGTAGCGTGTAGAGTGTAGCGTGTAGCGTGTAGATTGTAGGGTGTAGCGTGTAGCGTGTAGCGTGTAGACTGTAGGGTGTAGAGTGTAGCGTGTAGCGTGTAGAGTGTAGAGTGTAGCGTGTAGCGTGTAGGGTGTAGAGTGTAGCGTGTAGCGTGTAGGGTGTAGGGTGTAGAGTGTAGCGTGTAGCGTGTAGAGTGTACGGTGTAGAGTGTAGGGTGTAGCGTGTAGGGTGTAGAGTGTAGCGTGTAGCGTGTAGGGTTAAGCTACACACTACACACTAAACACAAAAAGAAAAGGATATGGCAAACCAATGGGATCCACGTTAAATAGTCAATTTTATTGTACAAAAATAGTAATCCACAAACAGAACCAGGCAAAAAAAAAATAAAAAAACATTTAAAACACTAGTATGGCTGAATAGGCCATAAGTAATTTTACCCGAGGGAATGAAGGAAGCTAATACTTTACAGCATATGTGAGACAGGAGAAATAACCAGAGAGAAAAAATTGCTAGGTATGCGGGTACACCAATCTTAGTCAAATCTACATATAAGAAGCCTATTGTTTACTGCCAACTGTGACCCCCTGAGTACTATGACAGGAAACATATACTCCAGCCTAGTATCTGGAAGAAATACATCATGGATCCTATTTTGTTCAACACAGCATGCGTGCGCACAGTTGGTAAGCAAATGAAAGCAGACCCCTATAGAAAGGTAATCAGGGAAATAGATATGCTGCAGTACTACAAAATCCTAGTTATTTGGATAAATGTATGCATACAGACGCCTTGTGGAAATACAAAGAATCAGGATCCATTGTCCTAAGGCTTGGAAAAATGCCAGGCCATGCATGAAGTAAATAGGTGTAATTCCATAGCAGTTGTATAGATAAGTTACCCAAGTCCTGTCCCTCGGGAAAAAAACAAAGGAAGCCCTGAACCCCACGCGTATCAACGCTACTCAAGCGTCTTCATCAGAGGAAAAAGTGACACCCTACACGCTACACGCTACACTCTACACCCTACACGCTACACTCTACACCCTACACGCTACACCCTACACTCTACACGCTACATGCTACACTCTACACCCTACACAATACACGCTACTTGCTACACCCTACATGCTACACTCTACACGCTACACGCTACACGCTACACCCTACACGGTACACCCTACACCCTACACCCTACACCCTACACGCTACACGCTACACCCTACACCCTACACGCTACAATCTACACGCTACACGCTACACACTATACGCTACACGCTAGACGCTACACTCTACACGCTACACGATACACGCTACACCCTACACGCTACACCCTACACTCTACACCCTACACCCTACACGCTACACGCTACACGCTACACGCTACATCCTACACGCTACACCCTACACTCTACACCCTACACCCTACACGCTACACGCTACACGCTACACCCTACACGCTACACCCTACACTCTACACCCTACACGCTACACCCTACACGCTACACGTTACACTCTACACCCTACACCCTACACTCTACACCCTGCACCCTACTCTCTACACGCTACACTCTACACCCTACACGCTACACTCTACACTCTACACCCTACACCCTACACGCTACACGCTACACGCTACACTCTACACGCTAAACGCTACAGCTTATACCCTACACTCTACACCGTACACCCTACATGCTACACTCTACACCCTACACGCTACACCCTACACCCTACACCCTACATGCTACACCCTACACTCTACACCCTACACCCTACACGCTACACCCTATGCCCTGCACGCCACGCACTACACTCTACACGCTACACCCTACACCCTACACTGTACACCCTACACCCTACACGCTACACGCTACACTCTACACGCTACACCCTACACTCTACACCCTACACCCTACACGCTATACGCTACACTCTACACCCTGCACGCTACACGCTACACTCTACACCCTACACGCTACACCCTACACTCTACACCCTACACCCTACACACTACACGCTACTCGCTACACTCTAAACCCTACACGCTACACTCTACACTCTACTCCCTACTCTCTACACGCTACACTCTATACCCTACACTCTACACGCTACGCGCTACACGCTACACACTACACACTACACGCTACACTTTACACTCTACAGGCTACACACTACACGCTACACGCTACACTCTACACCCTACACCCTACTCTACATGCTACACGCTACACGGTACATGATACACGCTACACCCTACACGCTACACGCTACACCCTACACGCTACACGCTACACTCCACACCCTACACGCTACACCCTACACCCTACTCCCTACACTCTACACGCTACACCCTACACCCTACACTGTACACCCTACACCCTACATGCTACACTCTACACTCTGCTCCCTACTCTCTACACGCTACACTCTATACCCTACACTCTACACGCTACGCGCTACACGCTACACACTACACGCTACACCCGACACGCTACACTTTACACTCTACACGCTACACTCCACACTCTACACACTACACTCTACACCCTACACCCTACACCCTACTCTACATGCTACACGCTACACGCTACATGCTACACCCTATACGCTTCACCCTACACCCTACACGCTACACGCTACACGCTACACTCTACACCCTACACTCTACACCCTACACGCTACACGCTACACGCTACACTCTACACGCTAAACGCTACAGCTTATACCCTACACTCTACACCGTACACCCTACACGCTACACTCTACACCCTGCACGCTACACCCTACACCCTACACCCTACATGCTACACCCTACACTCTACACCCTACACCCTACATGCTACACTCTACACCCTACACCCTACTCTACATGCTACATGCTACACGGTACATGATACACGCTACACCCTACACGCTACACGCTACACCCTACACTCTACACGCTACACTCTACACCCTACACGCTACACCCTACACCCTACTCCCTACACTACACGCTAGACGCTACACGCTACACCCTACACTGTACACCCTACACCCTGCACGCTACACTCTATACCCTACACTCTACACGCTACGCGCTACACGCTACACACTACACGCTACACCCTACACGCTACACTTTACACTCTACACGCTACACTCTACACACTACACTCTACACCCTACACCCTACTCTACATGCTACACGCTACACGCTACATGCTACACCCTACACGCTACACCCTACACCCTACACGCTACACGCTACACTCTACACCCTACACTCTACACCCTACACGCTACACGCTACACGCTACACTCTACACGCTAAACGCTACAGCTTATACCCTACACTCTACACCGTACACCCTACACGCTACACTCTACACCCTACACGCTACACCCTACACCCTACACCCTACATGCTACACCCTACACTCTACACCCTACACCCTACACGCTACACCCTACGCCCTGCACGCCACACTACACTCTACACGCTACACCCTACACGCTACACTCTACACTCTACACCCTACACGCTACACTCTACACCCTACACACTACACTCTACACGCTACACGGTACACGCTACACGCTATGCCCTACACCCTACACGCTACATGTTACACTCTACACCCTACACCCTACACTCTACACCCTACACCCTACACGCTACACCCTACGCCCTGCACGCCACACACTACACTCTACACGCTACACCCTACACGCTACACACTACACTCTACACCCTACACGCTACACTCTACACCCTACACACTACACTCTACACGCTACACGGTACACGCTACACGCTACGCCCTACACCCTACACGCTACATGTTACACTCTACACCCTACACCCTACACGCTACACACTACACGCTACACTCTACACCCTACACGCTGCACTCTATACGCTACACGGTACACGCTACACGCTACACCCTACACCCTACATGCTACACGCTACACCCTACACTGTACACCCTACACCCTACACGCTACACTCTACACGCTACATGCTACACCCTACACTCTACACCCTACACGCTATACGCTACACTCTACACCCTGCAAGCTACACGCCACAACCTACACGCTACACTCTACACCCTACACGCTACACTCTACATGCTACACGCTACACGCTACATGCTACACGCTACACCCTACACGCTACACTCTACACCCTACACCCTACACCCTACACGCTACACTCTACACCCTACACGCTACACCCTACACTCTACACCCTACACCCTACACGCTACTCGCTACACTCTACACCCTACCCGCTACACTCTACACGCTACACGCTACACTCTACACTCTACACGCTACACGCTACACTCTACACCCTACACGCAACACGCTACACTCTACACCCTACACGCTACACTCTGCACGCTACACGCTACACCCTACACCCTACACGCTACACTCTACACGCTACACGCTACACTCTACACCATACACGCTACACCCTATACTCTACACCCTACACCCTACACACTACACGCTACTCGCTACACTCTACACCCTACACGCTACACTCTACACTCTACTCCCTACTCTCTACACGCTACACTCTATACCCTACACTCTACACGCTACGCGCTACACGCTACACACTACACACTACACACTACACGCTACACTTTACACTCTACACGCTACACACTACACGCTACACGCTACACTCTACACCCTACACCCTACTCTACATGCTACACGCTACATGGTACATGATACACGCTACACCCTACACGCTACACGCTACACCCTACACGCTACACGCTACACTCCACACCCTACACGCTACACCCTACACCCTACTCCCTACACTCTACACGCTGCACGCTACACCCTACACCCTACACTGTACACCCTACACCCTACATGCTACACTCTACACTCTGCTCCCTACTCTCTACACGCTACACTCTATACCCTACACTCTACACGCTACGCGCTACACGCTACACACTACACGCTACACCCTACACGCTACACTTTACACTCTACACGCTACACTCCACACTCTACACACTACACTCTACACCCTACACCCTACACCCTACTCTACATGCTACATGCTACACGCTACATGCTACACCCTACACGCTTCACCCTACACCCTACACGCTACACGCTACACGCTACACTCTACACCCTACACGCTACACTCTACACCCTGCACGCTACACCCTACACCCTACATGCTACACCCTACACTCTACACCCTACACCCTACATGCTACACTCTACACCCTACACCCTACTCTACATGCTACACGCTACACGGTACATGATAAACGCTACACCCTACACGCTACACGCTACACGCTACACGCTACACGCTACACTCTACACCCTACACGCTACACCCTACACCCTACTCCCTACACTCTACACACTACACGCTACACCCTACACTGTACACCCTACACCCTGCACGCTACACTCTACACTCTGCTCCCTACTCTCTACACGCTACACTCTATACCCTACACTCTACACGCTACGCGCTACACGCTACACACTACACGCTACACCCTACACGCTACACTTTACACTCTACACGCTACACTCTACACTCTACACACTACACTCTACACCCTACACCCTACTCTACATGCTACACGCTACACGCTACATGCTACACCCTACACGCTACACCCTACACCCTACACGCTACACGCTACACGCTACACTCTACACCCTACACTCTACACCCTACACGCTACACGCTACACGCTACACGCTACACTCTACACGCTAAACGCTACAGCTTATACCCTACACTCTACACCGTACACCCTACACGCTACACTCTACACCCTACACGCTACACCCTACACCCTACACCCTACATGCTACACCCTACACTCTACACCCTACACCCTACACGCTACAACCTACGCCCTGCACGCCACACACTACACTCTACATGCTACACCCTACACGCTACACTCTACACGCTACACGCTACACGCTACACGCTACACTCTACACCCTACACGCTACACTCTACACCCTACACACTACACTCTACACGCTACACGGTACACGCTACACGCTACGCCCTACACCCTACACGCTACATGTTACACTCTACACCCTACACGCTACACTCTACACCCTACACGCTACACCCTACACCCTACACGCTACACACTACACGCTACACTCTACACCCTACACGCTGCACTCTATACGCTACACGGTACACGCTACACGCTACACCCTACACTGTACACCCTACACCCTACACGCTACACTCTACACGCTACATGCTACACCCTACACTCTACACCCTACACGCTATACGCTACACTCTACACCCTGCACGCTACACGCTACACGCTACACCCTACACGCTACACTCTACACCCTACACGCTACACTCTACATGCTACACGCTACACGCTACATGCTACACGCTACACCCTACACGCTACACTCTACACCCTACCCGCTACACTCTACACGCTACACTCTACACTCTACACGCTACACGCTACACTCTACACCCTACACGCTACACTCTGCACGCTACACGCTACACCCTACACCCTACACGCTACACTCTACACGCTACACGCTACACTCTACACCATACACGCTACACCCTACACTCTACACCCTACACCCTACACGCTATACCCGACACCCTACACCCTACATGCTTCACCCTACACGCTACACTCTACACTCTACACCCTACACGCTACATGCTACACTCTACACGCTACACTCTACACCCTACACGCTACACTCTACATCCTACACCCTACACGCTATACGCTACACTCTACACCCTGCACGCTTCACGCTACACTCTACACCCTACACGCTACACTCTACACCCTACACGCTACACCCTACACTCTACACTCTCCACCCTACATGCTACACGCTACACTCTACACGCTACACCCTACACGCTACACTCTACACCCTACACGCAACACCCTACACTCTACACCCTAAACCCTACACGCTACACCCTACACGCTACACTCTACACCCTACACCCTACACTCTACACCCTACACGCTACACGCTACACTCTACACCCTACGCCCTACACACGCTACACCCTACACTCTACACGCTACATGCTACACTCTACACCCTACACGATACATGCTACACCCTACACGCTACAGCCTACACGCTACACGCTACACTCAACACCCTACAAGCTACACGCTACACCCTACACTCTACACCCTACACCGTACACGCTACACGCTACACTCTACACGCTACACCCTTCACTCTACACCCTACACTCTACATGCTGCACTCTACACCCTACACGGTACACCCTACAATCTACACGCTACATGCTACACTCTACACTCTACACCCTACACCCTACACGCTACATGCTACACTCTACACCCTACACGCTACACTCTACACCCTACCCGCTACATGCTACACTCTACACCATACACCCTACACGCTACATGCTACACGCTACACTCTACACCCTACACGCTACACGCTAGGGTGTAGAGTGTAATATGTAGCATGTAGTTTGTAGCGTTTAGCTTGTAGGGTGTAGCGGGTAGCGTGTAGGGTGTAGAGTGTAGCGTGTAGCGTGTAGCATGTAGGGTGTAGGGTGTAGAGTGTAGAGTGTAGCGTGTAGGGTGTAGAGTATAGGGTGTAGGATGTAGAGTGTAGGGTTTAGAGTGTAATGTGTAGCGTGTAGGGTGTAGCGTGTAGCATGTAGGGTGTAGGGTGTGGAGTGTAGGGTGTAGCGTGTAGGGTGTAGAGTGTAGCGTGTAGCGTGTAGGGTGTAGGGTGTAGAGTGTAGGGTGTAGCGTGTAGGGTGTAGAGTGTAGCGTGTAGGGTGTAGCATGTAGCGTGCAGGGTGTAGAGTGTAGCGTATAGCGTGTAGGGTGTAGAGTGTAGGGTGTAGCGTGTAGGGTGTAGAGTGTAGGGTGTAGCGTGTAGGGTGTAGAGTGTAGCGTGTAGCGTGTAGGGTGTAGGGTGTAGAGTGTAGCGTGTAGGGTGTAGAGTGTAGCGTGTAGCGTGTAGGGTGTAGGGTGTAGGGTGTAGCATGTAGTGTGTAGGGTATAGAGTGTAGCGTCTAGGGTGTAGAGTGTAGCGTGTAGCGTGTAGGGTGTAGAGTGTAGCGTGTAGGGTGTAGAATATAGCGTGTAGAGAGTAGGGTGTAGGGTGTAGAGTGTAGGGTGTAGGGTGTAGAGTGTAACGTGTAGCGTGTAGGGTGTAGCGTGTAGCGTGTAGGGTGTAGGGTGTAGAGTGTAGGGTGTAGCGTGTAGGGTGTAGAGTGTAGCGTGTAGCGTGTAGGGTGTAGGGTGTAGAGTGTAGGGTGTAGCGTGTAGGGTGTAGAGTGTAGCGTGTAGGGTGTAGCATGTAGCGTGCAGGGTGTAGAGTGTAGCGTATAGCGTGTAGGGTGTAGAGTGTAGGGTGTAGCGTGTAGGGTGTAGAGTGTAGGGTGTAGCGTGTAGGGTGTAGAGTGTAGCGTGTAGCGTGTAGGGTGTAGGGTGTAGAGTGTAGCGTGTAGGGTGTAGAGTGTAGCGTGTAGCGTGTAGGGTGTAGGGTGTAGGGTGTAGCATGTAGTGTGTAGGGTATAGAGTGTAGCGTCTAGGGTGTAGAGTGTAGCGTGTAGCGTGTAGGGTGTAGAGTGTAGCGTGTAGGGTGTAGAATATAGCGTGTAGAGAGTAGGGTGTAGGGTGTAGAGTGTAGGGTGTAGGGTGTAGAGTGTAACGTGTAGCGTGTAGGGTGTAGCGTGTAGCGTGTAGGGTGTAGGGTGTAGAGTGTAGGGTGTAGCGTGTAGGGTGTAGCGTGTAGCGTGTAGGGTGTAGAGTGTAGGGTGTAGCGTGTAGGGTGTAGCGTGTATCGTGTAGCGTGTAGAGTGTAGCGTCTAGCGTATAGGGTGTAGCGTGTAGCGTGTAGATTGTAGCGTGTAGGGTGTAGGGTGTAGCGTGTAGCGTGTAGGGTGTAGAGTGTAGCGTGTAGTGTGTAGGGTGTAGGGTGTAGAGTGCAGAGTGTAGGGTGTAGAGTGTAGCGTGTAGAGTGTAGAGTGCAGAGTGTAGGGTGCAGAGTGTAACGTGTAGTGTGTAGGGTGTAGCGTGTAGCATGTAGGGTGTAGCGTGTAGCGTGTAGGGTGCAGGGTGTAGAGTGTAACATGTAGCGTGTAGGGTGTAGCGTGTAGCGTGTAGGGTGTAGCGTGTAGCATGTAGTGTGTAGCGTGTAGGGTGTAGGGTGTAGAGTGTAGCGTGTAGCGTGTAGGGTGTAGGGTGTAGAGTGCAGAGTGTAGGGTGTAGAGTGTAGCGTGTAGAGTGTAGGGTGTAGAGTGTAGGGTGTAGAGTGTAACGTGTAGTGTGTAGAGTGTAGCGTGTAGGGTGTAGGGTGTAGAGTGTAACGTGTAGCGTGTAGGGTGTAGCGTGTAGCGTGTAGGGTGTAGCGTGTAGCGTGTAGTGTGTAGCGTGTAGGGTGTAGGGTGTAGAGTGTAGCGTGTAGGGTGTAGCATGTAGCGTGTAGGGTGTAGGGTGTATAGTGTAGCGTGTTGCGTGTAGGGTGAAGCATGCAGGGTGTAGGGTGTCGGGTATAGCGTGTAGGGTGTAGGGTGTAGAGTGTAGGAAGTAGCGTGTATGGTGTAGAGTGTAGCGTGTAGAGTGTAGCGTGTAGGGTGTAGGGTGTAGCGTGTAGCGTGCAGAGTGTAGCGTGTAGGGTGTAGTGTAGCGTGTTGCGTGTAGGGTGTAGAGTGTAGCGTGTAGAGTGTAGAGTGTAGCGTGTAGCGTGTAGCGTGTAGAGTGTAGCGTGTAGGGTGTAGAGTATAGTGTGTAGCGTGTAGGGTGTATGGTGTAGAGTGTAGAGTGTAGCATGTAGGGTGTACAGTGTAGCGTGTAGCGTGTAGAGTGTAGGGTGTAGAGTGTAGCGTGTAGCGTGTAGAGTGTAGGGTGTAGAGTGTAGCGTGTAGCGTGTAGAGTGTAGCGTGTAGCGTGTAGGTTGTAGAGTGTAGCGTGTAGCATGTAGGGTGTAGGGTGTAGGGTGTAGCGTGTAGCGTGTAGAGTGTAGAGTGTAGCGTGTAGCATGTAGAGTGTAGAGTGTAGCGTGTAGGGTGTAGAGTGTAGCGCGTAGCGTGTAGGGTGTAGGGTGTAGAGTGTAGCGTGTAGCGTGTATAGTGTACGGTGTAGAGTGTAGGGTGTAGCGTGTAGGGTGTAGAGTGCAGCGTGTAGCGTGTAGCGTGTAGGGTTAAGCTACACGCTACACACTAAACACAAAAAGAAAAGGATATGCAAACCAATGGGATCCACCTTAAATAGTCAATTTTATTGCACAAAACTAGTAATCCACAAACAGAACCAGGCAAAACATACATTTAAAAACATTTAAAACACTAGTATGGCTGAATAGGCCATAAGTAATTTTACCCGAGGGAATGAAGGAAGCTAATACTTTACAGCATATGTGAGACAGGAGAAATAACCAGAGAGAAAAAATTGCTAGGTATGCGGGTACACCAATCTTAGTCAAATCTACATATAAGAAGCCTATTGTTTACTGCCAACTGTGACCCCCTGAGTACTATGACAGGAAACATATACTCCAGCCTAGTATCTGGAAGAAATACATCATGGATCCTATTTTGTTCAACACAGCATGCGTGCGCACAGTTGGTAAGCAAATGAAAGCAGACCCCTATAGAAAGGTAATCAGGGAAATAGATATGCTGCAGTACTACAAAATCCTAGTTATTTGGATAAATGTATGCATACAGACGCCTTGTGGAAATACAAAGAATCAGGATCCATTGTCCTAAGGCTTGGAAAAATGCCAGGCCATGCATGAAGTAAACAGGTGTAATTCCACAGCAGTTGTAAAGATAAGTTACCCAAGTCCTGTCCCTTGGGAAAAAAACAAAGGAAGCCCTGAACCCCACGCGTATCGACGCTACTCAAGCGTCTTCATCAGAGGAAAAAGTGACACCCTCCACGCTACACGCTACACTCTACACCCTACACGCTACACTCTACACCCTACACGCTACACCCTACACTCTACACGCTACACTCTACACCCTACACGCTACACTCTACACCCTACACGGTACACCCTACACTCTACACGCTACATGCTACACTCTACACCCTACACAATACACGCTACTTGCTACACCCTACATGCTACACTCTACACGCTACACGCTACACCATACATGGTACACTCTACACCCTACACCCTATACGCTACAATCTACACGCTACACGCTACACACTATACGCTACACGCTAGACGCTACACTCTACACGCTACACGATACACGCTACACCCTACACGCTACACCCTACACCCTACAACCTACACGCTACACGCTACACGCTACACCCTACACCCTACACGCTACACCCTACACTCTACACCCTACACCCTACACGCTACACCCTACGCCCTGCACGCCACACACTACACTCTACACGCTACACCCTACACCCTACACTGTACACCCTACACCCTACACGCTACACGCTACACTCTACACGCTACACCCTACACTCTACACCCTACACCCTACACGCTATACGCTACACTCTACACCTGCACGCTACACGCTACACCCTACACGCTACACTCTACACCCTACACGCTACACCCTACACTCTACACCCTACACCCTACACGCTACACCCTACGCCCTGCACGCCACACACTACACTCTACACGCTACACCCTACACCCTACACTGTACACCCTACACCCTACACGCTACACGCTACACTCTACACGCTACACCCTACACTCTACACCCTACACCCTACACGCTATACGCTACACTCTACACCTGCACGCTACACGCTACACCCTACACGCTACACTCTACACCCTACACGCTACACCCTACACTCTACACCCTACACCCTACACACTACACGCTACTCGCTACACTCTACACCCTACACGCTACACTCTACACTCTACTCCCTACTCTCTACACGCTACACTCTATATCCTACACTCTACACGCTACGCGCTACACACTACACACTACACACTACACGCTACACTTTACACTCTACACTCTACACACTACACGCTACACGCTACACTCTACACCCTACACCCTACTCTACATGCTACACGCTACACGGTACATGATACACGCTACACCCTACTCGCTACACGCTACACCCTACACGCTACACGCTACACTCCACACCCTACACGCTACACCCTACACCCTACTCCCTACACTCTACACGCTACACGCTACACCCTACACCCTACACTGTACACCCTACACCCTACACGCTACACTCTACACTCTGCTCCCTACTCTCTACACGCTACACTCTATACCCTACACTCTACACGCTACGCGCTACACGCTACACACTACACGCTACACCCTACACGCTACACTTTACACTCTACACGCTACACTCCACACTCTACACACTACACTCTACACCCTACACCCTACACCCTACTCTACATGCTACACGCTACATGCTACACCCTACACGCTTCACCCTACACCCTACACGCTACACGCTACACGCTACACTCTACACCCTACACTCTACACCCTACACGCTACACGCTACACGCTACACTCTACACGCTAAACGCTACAGCTTATACCCTACACTCTACACCGTACACCCTACACGCTACACTCTACACCCTACACGCTACACCCTACACCCTACATGCTACACCCTACACTCTACACCCTACACCCTACACTCTACACCCTACACCCTACTCTACATGCTACACGCTACACGGTACATGATACACGCTACACCCTACACGCTACACGCTACACCCTACACGCTACACGTTACACGCTACACTCTACACCCTACACGCTACACCCTACACCCTACTCCCTACACTCTACACGCTACACGCTACACCCTACACCCTACACTGTACACCCTACACCCTGCACGCTACACTCTACACTCTGCTCCCTACTCTCTACACGCTACACTCTATACCCTACACTCTACACGCTACACGATACACGCTACACACTACACGCTACACCCTACACGCTACACTTTACACCCTACACGCTACACTCTACACCCTACACGGTACACCCTACACTCTACACGCTACATGCTACACTCTACACCCTACACAATACACGCTACTTGCTACACCCTACATGCTACACTCTACACGCTACACGCTACACGCTACACCATACATGGTACACCCTACACCCTACACCCTATACGCTACAATCTACACGCTACACGCTACACACTATACGCTACACGCTAGACGCTACACTCTACACGCTACACGATACACGCTACACCCTACACGCTACACCCTACACCCTACACCCTACAACCTACACGCTACACGCTACACGCTACACCCTACACCCTACACGCTACACCCTACACTCTACACCCTACACCCTACACGCTACACCCTACGCCCTGCACGCCACACACTACACTCTACACGCTACACCCTACACCCTACACTGTACACCCTACACCCTACACGCTACACGCTACACTCTACACGCTACACCCTACACTCTACACCCTACACCCTACACGCTATACGCTACACTCTACACCTGCACGCTACACGCTACACCCTACACGCTACACTCTACACCCTACACGCTACACCCTACACTCTACACCCTACACCCTACACACTACACGCTACTCGCTACACTCTACACCCTACACGCTACACTCTACACTCTACTCCCTACTCTCTACACGCTACACTCTATATCCTACACTCTACACGCTACGCGCTACACACTACACACTACACGCTACACGCTACACTCTACACCCTACACCCTACTCTACATGCTACACGCTACACGGTACATGATACACGCTACACCCTACTCGCTACACGCTACACCCTACACGCTACACGCTACACTCCACACCCTACACGCTACACCCTACACCCTACTCCCTACACTCTACACGCTACACGCTACACCCTACACCCTACACTGTACACCCTACACCCTACACGCTACACTCTACACTCTGCTCCCTACTCTCTACACGCTACACTCTATACCCTACACTCTACACGCTACGCGCTACACGCTACACACTACACGCTACACCCTACACGCTACACTTTACACTCTACACGCTACACTCCACACTCTACACACTACACTCTACACCCTACACCCTACTCTACATGCTACACGCTACACGCTACATGCTACACCCTACACGCTTCACCCTACACCCTACACGCTACACGCTACACGCTACACTCTACACCCTACACTCTACACCCTACACGCTACACGCTACACGCTACACTCTACACGCTAAACGCTACAGCTTATACCCTACACTCTACACCGTACACCCTACACGCTACACTCTACACCCTACACGCTACACCCTACACCCTACACCCTACATGCTACACCCTACACTCTACACCCTACACCCTACACTCTACACCCTACACCCTACTCTACATGCTACACGCTACACGGTACATGATACACGCTACACCCTACACGCTACACGCTACACCCTACACGCTACACGTTACACGCTACACTCTACACCCTACACGCTACACCCTACACCCTACTCCCTACACTCTACACGCTACACGCTACACCCTACACCCTACACTGTACACCCTACACCCTGCACGCTACACTCTACACTCTGCTCCCTACTCTCTACACGCTACACTCTATACCCTACACTCTACACGCTACACGCTACACGCTACACACTACACGCTACACCCTACACGCTACACTTTACACTCTACACGCTACACACTACACTCTACACACTACACTCTACACCCTACACCCTACACCATACTCTACATGCTACACGCTACACGCTACATGCTACACCCTACACGCTACACCCTACACCCTACACGCTACACTCCACACCCTACACTCTACACCCTACACGCTACACGCTACACGCTACACGCTACACTCTACACGCTAAACGCTACAGCTTATACCATACTCTCTACACCGTACACCCTACACGCTACACTCTACACGCTACATGCTACACCCTACACCCTACACCCTACATGCTACACCCTACACTCTACACACCCTACACCCTACACGCTACACGCTACACCCTATGCCCTGCACGCCACACACTACACTCTACACGCTACACCCTACACGCTACACTCTACACGCTACACGCTACACTCTACACCCTACACGCTACACTCTACACCCTACACACTACACTCTACATGCTACACGGTACACGCTACACGCTACGCCCTACACCCTACACGCAACACGCTACACTCTACACCCTACACGCTACACTCTGCACGCTACACGCTACACCCTACACGCTACACTCTACACGCTACACGCTACACTCTACACCATACACGCTACACCCTACACTCTACACCCTACACGCTACACGCTACACGCTAACGCTACACCCTACACGCTACACCCTACACCCTACACCCTACAACCTACACGCTACACGCTACACGCTACACCCTACACCCTACACGCTACACCCTACACTCTACACCCTACACCCTACACGCTACACCCTACGCCCTGCACGCCACACACTACACTCTACACGCTACACCCTACACCCTACACTGTACACCCTACACCCTACACGCTACACGCTACACTCTACACGCTACACCCTACACTCTACACCCTACACCCTACACGCTATACGCTACACTCTACACCTGCACGCTACACGCTACACCCTACACGCTACACTCTACACCCTACACGCTACACCCTACACTCTACACCCTACACCCTACACACTACACGCTACTCGCTACACTCTACACCCTACACGCTACACTCTACACTCTACTCCCTACTCTCTACACGCTACACTCTATATCCTACACTCTACACGCTACGCGCTACACACTACACACTACACGCTACACGCTACACTCTACACCCTACACCCTACTCTACATGCTACACGCTACACGGTACATGATACACGCTACACCCTACTCGCTACACGCTACACCCTACACGCTACACGCTACACTCCACACCCTACACGCTACACCCTACACCCTACTCCCTACACTCTACACGCTACATGCTACACCCTACACCCTACACTGTACACCCTACACCCTACACGCTACACTCTACACTCTGCTCCCTACTCTCTACACGCTACACTCTATACCCTACACTCTACACGCTACGCGCTACACGCTACACACTACACGCTACACCCTACACGCTACACTTTACACTCTACACGCTACACTCCACACTCTACACACTACACCCTACACCCTACACCCTACTCTACATGCTACACGCTACACGCTACATGCTACACCCTACACGCTACACCCTACACCCTACACGCTACACGCTACATGCTACACTCTACACCCTACACGCTACACTCTACACCCTACCCGCTACATGCTACACTCTACACCATACACCCTACACGCTACATGCTACACGCTACACTCTACACCCTACACGCTACACGCTAGGGTGTAGAGTGTAATATGTAGCATGTAGTTTGTAGCGTTTAGCTTGTAGGGTGTAGCGGGTAGCGTGTAGGGTGTAGAGTGTAGCGTGTAGCGTGTAGCATGTAGGGTGTAGGGTGTAGAGTGTAGAGTGTAGCGTGTAGGGTGTAGAGTATAGGGTGTAGGATGTAGAGTGTAGGGTTTAGAGTGTAATGTGTAGCGTGTAGGGTGTAGCGTGTAGCATGTAGGGTGTAGGGTGTGGAGTGTAGGGTGTAGCGTGTAGGGTGTAGAGTGTAGCGTGTAGCGTGTAGGGTGTAGGGTGTAGAGTGTAGGGTGTAGCGTGTAGGGTGTAGAGTGTAGCGTGTAGGGTGTAGCATGTAGCGTGCAGGGTGTAGAGTGTAGCGTATAGCGTGTAGGGTGTAGAGTGTAGGGTGTAGCGTGTAGGGTGTAGAGTGTAGGGTGTAGCGTGTAGGGTGTAGAGTGTAGCGTGTAGCGTGTAGGGTGTAGGGTGTAGAGTGTAGCGTGTAGGGTGTAGAGTGTAGCGTGTAGCGTGTAGGGTGTAGGGTGTAGGGTGTAGCATGTAGTGTGTAGGGTATAGAGTGTAGCGTCTAGGGTGTAGAGTGTAGCGTGTAGCGTGTAGGGTGTAGAGTGTAGCGTGTAGGGTGTAGAATATAGCGTGTAGAGAGTAGGGTGTAGGGTGTAGAGTGTAGGGTGTAGGGTGTAGAGTGTAACGTGTAGCGTGTAGGGTGTAGCGTGTAGCGTGTAGGGTGTAGGGTGTAGAGTGTAGGGTGTAGCGTGTAGGGTGTAGAGTGTAGCGTGTAGCGTGTAGGGTGTAGGGTGTAGAGTGTAGGGTGTAGCGTGTAGGGTGTAGAGTGTAGCGTGTAGGGTGTAGCATGTAGCGTGCAGGGTGTAGAGTGTAGCGTATAGCGTGTAGGGTGTAGAGTGTAGGGTGTAGCGTGTAGGGTGTAGAGTGTAGGGTGTAGCGTGTAGGGTGTAGAGTGTAGCGTGTAGCGTGTAGGGTGTAGGGTGTAGAGTGTAGCGTGTAGGGTGTAGAGTGTAGCGTGTAGCGTGTAGGGTGTAGGGTGTAGCATGTAGTGTGTAGGGTATAGAGTGTAGCGTCTAGGGTGTAGAGTGTAGCGTGTAGCGTGTAGGGTGTAGAGTGTAGCGTGTAGGGTGTAGAATATAGCGTGTAGAGAGTAGGGTGTAGGGTGTAGAGTGTAGGGTGTAGGGTGTAGAGTGTAACGTGTAGCGTGTAGGGTGTAGCGTGTAGCGTGTAGGGTGTAGGGTGTAGAGTGTAGGGTGTAGCGTGTAGGGTGTAGCGTGTAGCGTGTAGGGTGTAGAGTGTAGGGTGTAGCGTGTAGGGTGTAGCGTGTATCGTGTAGCGTGTAGAGTGTAGCGTCTAGCGTATAGGGTGTAGCGTGTAGCGTGTAGATTGTAGCGTGTAGGGTGTAGGGTGTAGCGTGTAGCGTGTAGGGTGTAGAGTGTAGCGTGTAGTGTGTAGGGTGTAGGGTGTAGAGTGCAGAGTGTAGGGTGTAGAGTGTAGCGTGTAGAGTGTAGAGTGCAGAGTGTAGGGTGCAGAGTGTAACGTGTAGTGTGTAGGGTGTAGCGTGTAGCATGTAGGGTGTAGCGTGTAGCGTGTAGGGTGCAGGGTGTAGAGTGTAACATGTAGCGTGTAGGGTGTAGCGTGTAGCGTGTAGGGTGTAGCGTGTAGCATGTAGTGTGTAGCGTGTAGGGTGTAGGGTGTAGAGTGTAGCGTGTAGCGTGTAGGGTGTAGGGTGTAGAGTGCAGAGTGTAGGGTGTAGAGTGTAGCGTGTAGAGTGTAGGGTGTAGAGTGTAGGGTGTAGAGTGTAACGTGTAGTGTGTAGAGTGTAGCGTGTAGGGTGTAGGGTGTAGAGTGTAACGTGTAGCGTGTAGGGTGTAGCGTGTAGCGTGTAGGGTGTAGCGTGTAGCGTGTAGTGTGTAGCGTGTAGGGTGTAGGGTGTAGAGTGTAGCGTGTAGGGTGTAGCATGTAGCGTGTAGGGTGTAGGGTGTATAGTGTAGCGTGTTGCGTGTAGGGTGAAGCATGCAGGGTGTAGGGTGTCGGGTATAGCGTGTAGGGTGTAGGGTGTAGAGTGTAGGAAGTAGCGTGTATGGTGTAGAGTGTAGCGTGTAGAGTGTAGCGTGTAGGGTGTAGGGTGTAGCGTGTAGCGTGCAGAGTGTAGCGTGTAGGGTGTAGTGTAGCGTGTTGCGTGTAGGGTGTAGAGTGTAGCGTGTAGAGTGTAGAGTGTAGCGTGTAGCGTGTAGCGTGTAGAGTGTAGCGTGTAGGGTGTAGAGTATAGTGTGTAGCGTGTAGGGTGTATGGTGTAGAGTGTAGAGTGTAGCATGTAGGGTGTACAGTGTAGCGTGTAGCGTGTAGAGTGTAGGGTGTAGAGTGTAGCGTGTAGCGTGTAGAGTGTAGGGTGTAGAGTGTAGCGTGTAGCGTGTAGAGTGTAGCGTGTAGCGTGTAGGTTGTAGAGTGTAGCGTGTAGCATGTAGGGTGTAGGGTGTAGGGTGTAGCGTGTAGCGTGTAGAGTGTAGAGTGTAGCGTGTAGCATGTAGAGTGTAGAGTGTAGCGTGTAGGGTGTAGAGTGTAGCGCGTAGCGTGTAGGGTGTAGGGTGTAGAGTGTAGCGTGTATAGTGTACGGTGTAGAGTGTAGGGTGTAGCGTGTAGGGTGTAGAGTGCAGCGTGTAGCGTGTAGCGTGTAGGGTTAAGCTACACGCTACACACTAAACACAAAAAGAAAAGGATATGCAAACCAATGGGATCCACCTTAAATAGTCAATTTTATTGCACAAAACTAGTAATCCACAAACAGAACCAGGCAAAACATACATTTAAAAACATTTAAAACACTAGTATGGCTGAATAGGCCATAAGTAATTTTACCCGAGGGAATGAAGGAAGCTAATACTTTACAGCATATGTGAGACAGGAGAAATAACCAGAGAGAAAAAATTGCTAGGTATGCGGGTACACCAATCTTAGTCAAATCTACATATAAGAAGCCTATTGTTTACTGCCAACTGTGACCCCCTGAGTACTATGACAGGAAACATATACTCCAGCCTAGTATCTGGAAGAAATACATCATGGATCCTATTTTGTTCAACACAGCATGCGTGCGCACAGTTGGTAAGCAAATGAAAGCAGACCCCTATAGAAAGGTAATCAGGGAAATAGATATGCTGCAGTACTACAAAATCCTAGTTATTTGGATAAATGTATGCATACAGACGCCTTGTGGAAATACAAAGAATCAGGATCCATTGTCCTAAGGCTTGGAAAAATGCCAGGCCATGCATGAAGTAAACAGGTGTAATTCCACAGCAGTTGTAAAGATAAGTTACCCAAGTCCTGTCCCTTGGGAAAAAAACAAAGGAAGCCCTGAACCCCACGCGTATCGACGCTACTCAAGCGTCTTCATCAGAGGAAAAAGTGACACCCTCCACGCTACACGCTACACTCTACACCCTACACGCTACACTCTACACCCTACACGCTACACCCTACACTCTACACGCTACACTCTACACCCTACACGCTACACTCTACACCCTACACGGTACACCCTACACTCTACACGCTACATGCTACACTCTACACCCTACACAATACACGCTACTTGCTACACCCTACATGCTACACTCTACACGCTACACGCTACACGCTACACCATACATGGTACACTCTACACCCTACACCCTATACGCTACAATCTACACGCTACACGCTACACACTATACGCTACACGCTAGACGCTACACTCTACACGCTACACGATACACGCTACACCCTACACGCTACACCCTACACGCTACAACCTACACGCTACACGCTACACGCTACACCCTACACCCTACACGCTACACCCTACACTCTACACCCTACACCCTACACGCTACACCCTACGCCCTGCACGCCACACACTACACTCTACACGCTACACCCTACACCCTACACTGTACACCCTACACCCTACACGCTACACGCTACACTCTACACGCTACACCCTACACTCTACACCCTACACCCTACACGCTATACGCTACACTCTACACCTGCACGCTACACGCTACACCCTACACGCTACACTCTACACCCTACACGCTACACCCTACACTCTACACCCTACACCCTACACGCTACACCCTACGCCCTGCACGCCACACACTACACTCTACACGCTACACCCTACACCCTACACTGTACACCCTACACCCTACACGCTACACGCTACACTCTACACGCTACACCCTACACTCTACACCCTACACCCTACACGCTATACGCTACACTCTACACCTGCACGCTACACGCTACACCCTACACGCTACACTCTACACCCTACACGCTACACCCTACACTCTACACCCTACACCCTACACACTACACGCTACTCGCTACACTCTACACCCTACACGCTACACTCTACACTCTACTCCCTACTCTCTACACGCTACACTCTATATCCTACACTCTACACGCTACGCGCTACACACTACACACTACACACTACACGCTACACTTTACACTCTACACTCTACACACTACACGCTACACGCTACACTCTACACCCTACACCCTACTCTACATGCTACACGCTACACGGTACATGATACACGCTACACCCTACTCGCTACACGCTACACCCTACACGCTACACGCTACACTCCACACCCTACACGCTACACCCTACACCCTACTCCCTACACTCTACACGCTACACGCTACACCCTACACCCTACACTGTACACCCTACACCCTACACGCTACACTCTACACTCTGCTCCCTACTCTCTACACGCTACACTCTATACCCTACACTCTACACGCTACGCGCTACACGCTACACACTACACGCTACACCCTACACGCTACACTTTACACTCTACACGCTACACTCCACACTCTACACACTACACTCTACACCCTACACCCTACACCCTACTCTACATGCTACACGCTACATGCTACACCCTACACGCTTCACCCTACACCCTACACGCTACACGCTACACGCTACACTCTACACCCTACACTCTACACCCTACACGCTACACGCTACACGCTACACTCTACACGCTAAACGCTACAGCTTATACCCTACACTCTACACCGTACACCCTACACGCTACACTCTACACCCTACACGCTACACCCTACACCCTACATGCTACACCCTACACTCTACACCCTACACCCTACACTCTACACCCTACACCCTACTCTACATGCTACACGCTACACGGTACATGATACACGCTACACCCTACACGCTACACGCTACACCCTACACGCTACACGTTACACGCTACACTCTACACCCTACACGCTACACCCTACACCCTACTCCCTACACTCTACACGCTACACGCTACACCCTACACCCTACACTGTACACCCTACACCCTGCACGCTACACTCTACACTCTGCTCCCTACTCTCTACACGCTACACTCTATACCCTACACTCTACACGCTACACGATACACGCTACACACTACACGCTACACCCTACACGCTACACTTTACACCCTACACGCTACACTCTACACCCTACACGGTACACCCTACACTCTACACGCTACATGCTACACTCTACACCCTACACAATACACGCTACTTGCTACACCCTACATGCTACACTCTACACGCTACACGCTACACGCTACACCATACATGGTACACCCTACACCCTACACCCTATACGCTACAATCTACACGCTACACGCTACACACTATACGCTACACGCTAGACGCTACACTCTACACGCTACACGATACACGCTACACCCTACACGCTACACCCTACACCCTACACCCTACAACCTACACGCTACACGCTACACGCTACACCCTACACCCTACACGCTACACCCTACACTCTACACCCTACACCCTACACGCTACACCCTACGCCCTGCACGCCACACACTACACTCTACACGCTACACCCTACACCCTACACTGTACACCCTACACCCTACACGCTACACGCTACACTCTACACGCTACACCCTACACTCTACACCCTACACCCTACACGCTATACGCTACACTCTACACCTGCACGCTACACGCTACACCCTACACGCTACACTCTACACCCTACACGCTACACCCTACACTCTACACCCTACACCCTACACACTACACGCTACTCGCTACACTCTACACCCTACACGCTACACTCTACACTCTACTCCCTACTCTCTACACGCTACACTCTATATCCTACACTCTACACGCTACGCGCTACACACTACACACTACACGCTACACGCTACACTCTACACCCTACACCCTACTCTACATGCTACACGCTACACGGTACATGATACACGCTACACCCTACTCGCTACACGCTACACCCTACACGCTACACGCTACACTCCACACCCTACACGCTACACCCTACACCCTACTCCCTACACTCTACACGCTACACGCTACACCCTACACCCTACACTGTACACCCTACACCCTACACGCTACACTCTACACTCTGCTCCCTACTCTCTACACGCTACACTCTATACCCTACACTCTACACGCTACGCGCTACACGCTACACACTACACGCTACACCCTACACGCTACACTTTACACTCTACACGCTACACTCCACACTCTACACACTACACTCTACACCCTACACCCTACTCTACATGCTACACGCTACACGCTACATGCTACACCCTACACGCTTCACCCTACACCCTACACGCTACACGCTACACGCTACACTCTACACCCTACACTCTACACCCTACACGCTACACGCTACACGCTACACTCTACACGCTAAACGCTACAGCTTATACCCTACACTCTACACCGTACACCCTACACGCTACACTCTACACCCTACACGCTACACCCTACACCCTACACCCTACATGCTACACCCTACACTCTACACCCTACACCCTACACTCTACACCCTACACCCTACTCTACATGCTACACGCTACACGGTACATGATACACGCTACACCCTACACGCTACACGCTACACCCTACACGCTACACGTTACACGCTACACTCTACACCCTACACGCTACACCCTACACCCTACTCCCTACACTCTACACGCTACACGCTACACCCTACACCCTACACTGTACACCCTACACCCTGCACGCTACACTCTACACTCTGCTCCCTACTCTCTACACGCTACACTCTATACCCTACACTCTACACGCTACACGCTACACGCTACACACTACACGCTACACCCTACACGCTACACTTTACACTCTACACGCTACACACTACACTCTACACACTACACTCTACACCCTACACCCTACACCATACTCTACATGCTACACGCTACACGCTACATGCTACACCCTACACGCTACACCCTACACCCTACACGCTACACTCCACACCCTACACTCTACACCCTACACGCTACACGCTACACGCTACACGCTACACTCTACACGCTAAACGCTACAGCTTATACCATACTCTCTACACCGTACACCCTACACGCTACACTCTACACGCTACATGCTACACCCTACACCCTACACCCTACATGCTACACCCTACACTCTACACACCCTACACCCTACACGCTACACGCTACACCCTATGCCCTGCACGCCACACACTACACTCTACACGCTACACCCTACACGCTACACTCTACACGCTACACGCTACACTCTACACCCTACACGCTACACTCTACACCCTACACACTACACTCTACATGCTACACGGTACACGCTACACGCTACGCCCTACACCCTACACGCAACACGCTACACTCTACACCCTACACGCTACACTCTGCACGCTACACGCTACACCCTACACGCTACACTCTACACGCTACACGCTACACTCTACACCATACACGCTACACCCTACACTCTACACCCTACACGCTACACGCTACACGCTAACGCTACACCCTACACGCTACACCCTACACCCTACACCCTACAACCTACACGCTACACGCTACACGCTACACCCTACACCCTACACGCTACACCCTACACTCTACACCCTACACCCTACACGCTACACCCTACGCCCTGCACGCCACACACTACACTCTACACGCTACACCCTACACCCTACACTGTACACCCTACACCCTACACGCTACACGCTACACTCTACACGCTACACCCTACACTCTACACCCTACACCCTACACGCTATACGCTACACTCTACACCTGCACGCTACACGCTACACCCTACACGCTACACTCTACACCCTACACGCTACACCCTACACTCTACACCCTACACCCTACACACTACACGCTACTCGCTACACTCTACACCCTACACGCTACACTCTACACTCTACTCCCTACTCTCTACACGCTACACTCTATATCCTACACTCTACACGCTACGCGCTACACACTACACACTACACGCTACACGCTACACTCTACACCCTACACCCTACTCTACATGCTACACGCTACACGGTACATGATACACGCTACACCCTACTCGCTACACGCTACACCCTACACGCTACACGCTACACTCCACACCCTACACGCTACACCCTACACCCTACTCCCTACACTCTACACGCTACATGCTACACCCTACACCCTACACTGTACACCCTACACCCTACACGCTACACTCTACACTCTGCTCCCTACTCTCTACACGCTACACTCTATACCCTACACTCTACACGCTACGCGCTACACGCTACACACTACACGCTACACCCTACACGCTACACTTTACACTCTACACGCTACACTCCACACTCTACACACTACACCCTACACCCTACACCCTACTCTACATGCTACACGCTACACGCTACATGCTACACCCTACACGCTACACCCTACACCCTACACGCTACACGCTACACGCTACACTCTACACCCTACACTCTACACCCTACACGCTACACGCTAAACGCTACACGCTACACTCTACACGCTAAACGCTACAGCTTATACCCTACACCCTACACGCTACACTCTACACCCTACAGGCTACACCTTACACCCTACACCCTACATGCTACACCCTACACTCTACACAATACACCCTACACGCTACAAGCTACACCCTACGCCCTGCACGCCACACACTACACTCTACACGTTACACCCTACACCCTACACGCTACACTCTACACGCTACACGCTACACGCTACACTCTACACCCTACACGCTACACTCTACACCCTACACACTGCACTCTACACGCTACACGGTACACGCTACACGCTACGCCCTACACCCTACACGCTACATGTTACACTCTACACCCTACACGCTACACTCTACACCCTACACGCTACACCCTACCCCCTACACGCTACACACTACATGCTACACTCTACACCCTACACGCTGCACTCTATACGCTACACGGTACACGCTACACGCTACACCCTACACCCTACACGCTACACGCTACACCCTACACTGTACACCCTACACCCTACACGCTACACTCTACACGCTACATGCTACACCCTACACTCTACACCCTACACGCTATACGCTACACTCTACACCCTGCACGCTACACGCTACACCCTACACGCTACACTCTACACCCTACACGCTACACTCTACATGCTACACGCTACACGCTACATGCTACACGCTACACCCTACACGCTACACTCTACACCCTACACGCTACACCCTACACTCTACACCCTACACCCTACACGCTACACGCTACTCGCTACACTCTACACCCTACCCGCTACACTCTACACGCTACACGCTACACGCTACACCCTACACCCTACACGCTACACTCTACACGCTACACGCTACACTCTACACCATACACGCTACACCCTACACTCTACACCCTACACCCTACACGCTATACCCGACACCCTACACCCTACATGCTACATGCTACACCCTACACTCTACACCCTACACGCTACACTCTACATCCTACACCCTACACGCTATACGCTACACTCTACACTCTACACCCTACACGCAACACGCTACACTCTACACCCTACACACTACACTCTGCACGCTACACGCTACACCCTACACCCTACACGCTACACTCTACACCCTACACCCTACTCTACATGCTACACGCTACACGGTACATGATACACGCTACACCCTACTCGCTACACGCTACACCCTACACGCTACACGCTACACTCCACACCCTACACGCTACACCCTACACCCTACTCCCTACACTCTACACGCTACACGCTACACCCTACACCCTACACTGTACACCCTACACCCTACACGCTACACTCTACACTCTGCTCCCTACTCTCTACACGCTACACTCTATACCCTACACTCTACACGCTACGCGCTACACGCTACACACTACACGCTACACCCTACACGCTACACTTTACACTCTACACGCTACACTCCACACTCTACACACTACACTCTACACCCTACACCCTACACCCTACTCTACATGCTACACGCTACATGCTACACCCTACACGCTTCACCCTACACCCTACACGCTACACGCTACACGCTACACTCTACACCCTACACTCTACACCCTACACGCTACACGCTACACGCTACACTCTACACGCTAAACGCTACAGCTTATACCCTACACTCTACACCGTACACCCTACACGCTACACTCTACACCCTACACGCTACACCCTACACCCTACATGCTACACCCTACACTCTACACCCTACACCCTACACTCTACACCCTACACCCTACTCTACATGCTACACGCTACACGGTACATGATACACGCTACACCCTACACGCTACACGCTACACCCTACACGCTACACGTTACACGCTACACTCTACACCCTACACGCTACACCCTACACCCTACTCCCTACACTCTACACGCTACACGCTACACCCTACACCCTACACTGTACACCCTACACCCTGCACGCTACACTCTACACTCTGCTCCCTACTCTCTACACGCTACACTCTATACCCTACACTCTACACGCTACACGATACACGCTACACACTACACGCTACACCCTACACGCTACACTTTACACCCTACACGCTACACTCTACACCCTACACGGTACACCCTACACTCTACACGCTACATGCTACACTCTACACCCTACACAATACACGCTACTTGCTACACCCTACATGCTACACTCTACACGCTACACGCTACACGCTACACCATACATGGTACACCCTACACCCTACACCCTATACGCTACAATCTACACGCTACACGCTACACACTATACGCTACACGCTAGACGCTACACTCTACACGCTACACGATACACGCTACACCCTACACGCTACACCCTACACCCTACACCCTACAACCTACACGCTACACGCTACACGCTACACCCTACACCCTACACGCTACACCCTACACTCTACACCCTACACCCTACACGCTACACCCTACGCCCTGCACGCCACACACTACACTCTACACGCTACACCCTACACCCTACACTGTACACCCTACACCCTACACGCTACACGCTACACTCTACACGCTACACCCTACACTCTACACCCTACACCCTACACGCTATACGCTACACTCTACACCTGCACGCTACACGCTACACCCTACACGCTACACTCTACACCCTACACGCTACACCCTACACTCTACACCCTACACCCTACACACTACACGCTACTCGCTACACTCTACACCCTACACGCTACACTCTACACTCTACTCCCTACTCTCTACACGCTACACTCTATATCCTACACTCTACACGCTACGCGCTACACACTACACACTACACGCTACACGCTACACTCTACACCCTACACCCTACTCTACATGCTACACGCTACACGGTACATGATACACGCTACACCCTACTCGCTACACGCTACACCCTACACGCTACACGCTACACTCCACACCCTACACGCTACACCCTACACCCTACTCCCTACACTCTACACGCTACACGCTACACCCTACACCCTACACTGTACACCCTACACCCTACACGCTACACTCTACACTCTGCTCCCTACTCTCTACACGCTACACTCTATACCCTACACTCTACACGCTACGCGCTACACGCTACACACTACACGCTACACCCTACACGCTACACTTTACACTCTACACGCTACACTCCACACTCTACACACTACACTCTACACCCTACACCCTACTCTACATGCTACACGCTACACGCTACATGCTACACCCTACACGCTTCACCCTACACCCTACACGCTACACGCTACACGCTACACTCTACACCCTACACTCTACACCCTACACGCTACACGCTACACGCTACACTCTACACGCTAAACGCTACAGCTTATACCCTACACTCTACACCGTACACCCTACACGCTACACTCTACACCCTACACGCTACACCCTACACCCTACACCCTACATGCTACACCCTACACTCTACACCCTACACCCTACACTCTACACCCTACACCCTACTCTACATGCTACACGCTACACGGTACATGATACACGCTACACCCTACACGCTACACGCTACACCCTACACGCTACACGTTACACGCTACACTCTACACCCTACACGCTACACCCTACACCCTACTCCCTACACTCTACACGCTACACGCTACACCCTACACCCTACACTGTACACCCTACACCCTGCACGCTACACTCTACACTCTGCTCCCTACTCTCTACACGCTACACTCTATACCCTACACTCTACACGCTACACGCTACACGCTACACACTACACGCTACACCCTACACGCTACACTTTACACTCTACACGCTACACACTACACTCTACACACTACACTCTACACCCTACACCCTACACCATACTCTACATGCTACACGCTACACGCTACATGCTACACCCTACACGCTACACCCTACACCCTACACGCTACACTCCACACCCTACACTCTACACCCTACACGCTACACGCTACACGCTACACGCTACACTCTACACGCTAAACGCTACAGCTTATACCATACTCTCTACACCGTACACCCTACACGCTACACTCTACACGCTACATGCTACACCCTACACCCTACACCCTACATGCTACACCCTACACTCTACACACCCTACACCCTACACGCTACACGCTACACCCTATGCCCTGCACGCCACACACTACACTCTACACGCTACACCCTACACGCTACACTCTACACGCTACACGCTACACTCTACACCCTACACGCTACACTCTACACCCTACACACTACACTCTACATGCTACACGGTACACGCTACACGCTACGCCCTACACCCTACACGCAACACGCTACACTCTACACCCTACACGCTACACTCTGCACGCTACACGCTACACCCTACACGCTACACTCTACACGCTACACGCTACACTCTACACCATACACGCTACACCCTACACTCTACACCCTACACGCTACACGCTACACGCTAACGCTACACCCTACACGCTACACCCTACACCCTACACCCTACAACCTACACGCTACACGCTACACGCTACACCCTACACCCTACACGCTACACCCTACACTCTACACCCTACACCCTACACGCTACACCCTACGCCCTGCACGCCACACACTACACTCTACACGCTACACCCTACACCCTACACTGTACACCCTACACCCTACACGCTACACGCTACACTCTACACGCTACACCCTACACTCTACACCCTACACCCTACACGCTATACGCTACACTCTACACCTGCACGCTACACGCTACACCCTACACGCTACACTCTACACCCTACACGCTACACCCTACACTCTACACCCTACACCCTACACACTACACGCTACTCGCTACACTCTACACCCTACACGCTACACTCTACACTCTACTCCCTACTCTCTACACGCTACACTCTATATCCTACACTCTACACGCTACGCGCTACACACTACACACTACACGCTACACGCTACACTCTACACCCTACACCCTACTCTACATGCTACACGCTACACGGTACATGATACACGCTACACCCTACTCGCTACACGCTACACCCTACACGCTACACGCTACACTCCACACCCTACACGCTACACCCTACACCCTACTCCCTACACTCTACACGCTACATGCTACACCCTACACCCTACACTGTACACCCTACACCCTACACGCTACACTCTACACTCTGCTCCCTACTCTCTACACGCTACACTCTATACCCTACACTCTACACGCTACGCGCTACACGCTACACACTACACGCTACACCCTACACGCTACACTTTACACTCTACACGCTACACTCCACACTCTACACACTACACCCTACACCCTACACCCTACTCTACATGCTACACGCTACACGCTACATGCTACACCCTACACGCTACACCCTACACCCTACACGCTACACGCTACATGCTACACTCTACACCCTACACGCTACACTCTACACCCTACCCGCTACATGCTACACTCTACACCATACACCCTACACGCTACATGCTACACGCTACACTCTACACCCTACACGCTACACGCTAGGGTGTAGAGTGTAATATGTAGCATGTAGTTTGTAGCGTTTAGCTTGTAGGGTGTAGCGGGTAGCGTGTAGGGTGTAGAGTGTAGCGTGTAGCGTGTAGCATGTAGGGTGTAGGGTGTAGAGTGTAGAGTGTAGCGTGTAGGGTGTAGAGTATAGGGTGTAGGATGTAGAGTGTAGGGTTTAGAGTGTAATGTGTAGCGTGTAGGGTGTAGCGTGTAGCATGTAGGGTGTAGGGTGTGGAGTGTAGGGTGTAGCGTGTAGGGTGTAGAGTGTAGCGTGTAGCGTGTAGGGTGTAGGGTGTAGAGTGTAGGGTGTAGCGTGTAGGGTGTAGAGTGTAGCGTGTAGGGTGTAGCATGTAGCGTGCAGGGTGTAGAGTGTAGCGTATAGCGTGTAGGGTGTAGAGTGTAGGGTGTAGCGTGTAGGGTGTAGAGTGTAGGGTGTAGCGTGTAGGGTGTAGAGTGTAGCGTGTAGCGTGTAGGGTGTAGGGTGTAGAGTGTAGCGTGTAGGGTGTAGAGTGTAGCGTGTAGCGTGTAGGGTGTAGGGTGTAGGGTGTAGCATGTAGTGTGTAGGGTATAGAGTGTAGCGTCTAGGGTGTAGAGTGTAGCGTGTAGCGTGTAGGGTGTAGAGTGTAGCGTGTAGGGTGTAGAATATAGCGTGTAGAGAGTAGGGTGTAGGGTGTAGAGTGTAGGGTGTAGGGTGTAGAGTGTAACGTGTAGCGTGTAGGGTGTAGCGTGTAGCGTGTAGGGTGTAGGGTGTAGAGTGTAGGGTGTAGCGTGTAGGGTGTAGAGTGTAGCGTGTAGCGTGTAGGGTGTAGGGTGTAGAGTGTAGGGTGTAGCGTGTAGGGTGTAGAGTGTAGCGTGTAGGGTGTAGCATGTAGCGTGCAGGGTGTAGAGTGTAGCGTATAGCGTGTAGGGTGTAGAGTGTAGGGTGTAGCGTGTAGGGTGTAGAGTGTAGGGTGTAGCGTGTAGGGTGTAGAGTGTAGCGTGTAGCGTGTAGGGTGTAGGGTGTAGAGTGTAGCGTGTAGGGTGTAGAGTGTAGCGTGTAGCGTGTAGGGTGTAGGGTGTAGCATGTAGTGTGTAGGGTATAGAGTGTAGCGTCTAGGGTGTAGAGTGTAGCGTGTAGCGTGTAGGGTGTAGAGTGTAGCGTGTAGGGTGTAGAATATAGCGTGTAGAGAGTAGGGTGTAGGGTGTAGAGTGTAGGGTGTAGGGTGTAGAGTGTAACGTGTAGCGTGTAGGGTGTAGCGTGTAGCGTGTAGGGTGTAGGGTGTAGAGTGTAGGGTGTAGCGTGTAGGGTGTAGCGTGTAGCGTGTAGGGTGTAGAGTGTAGGGTGTAGCGTGTAGGGTGTAGCGTGTATCGTGTAGCGTGTAGAGTGTAGCGTCTAGCGTATAGGGTGTAGCGTGTAGCGTGTAGATTGTAGCGTGTAGGGTGTAGGGTGTAGCGTGTAGCGTGTAGGGTGTAGAGTGTAGCGTGTAGTGTGTAGGGTGTAGGGTGTAGAGTGCAGAGTGTAGGGTGTAGAGTGTAGCGTGTAGAGTGTAGAGTGCAGAGTGTAGGGTGCAGAGTGTAACGTGTAGTGTGTAGGGTGTAGCGTGTAGCATGTAGGGTGTAGCGTGTAGCGTGTAGGGTGCAGGGTGTAGAGTGTAACATGTAGCGTGTAGGGTGTAGCGTGTAGCGTGTAGGGTGTAGCGTGTAGCATGTAGTGTGTAGCGTGTAGGGTGTAGGGTGTAGAGTGTAGCGTGTAGCGTGTAGGGTGTAGGGTGTAGAGTGCAGAGTGTAGGGTGTAGAGTGTAGCGTGTAGAGTGTAGGGTGTAGAGTGTAGGGTGTAGAGTGTAACGTGTAGTGTGTAGAGTGTAGCGTGTAGGGTGTAGGGTGTAGAGTGTAACGTGTAGCGTGTAGGGTGTAGCGTGTAGCGTGTAGGGTGTAGCGTGTAGCGTGTAGTGTGTAGCGTGTAGGGTGTAGGGTGTAGAGTGTAGCGTGTAGGGTGTAGCATGTAGCGTGTAGGGTGTAGGGTGTATAGTGTAGCGTGTTGCGTGTAGGGTGAAGCATGCAGGGTGTAGGGTGTCGGGTATAGCGTGTAGGGTGTAGGGTGTAGAGTGTAGGAAGTAGCGTGTATGGTGTAGAGTGTAGCGTGTAGAGTGTAGCGTGTAGGGTGTAGGGTGTAGCGTGTAGCGTGCAGAGTGTAGCGTGTAGGGTGTAGTGTAGCGTGTTGCGTGTAGGGTGTAGAGTGTAGCGTGTAGAGTGTAGAGTGTAGCGTGTAGCGTGTAGCGTGTAGAGTGTAGCGTGTAGGGTGTAGAGTATAGTGTGTAGCGTGTAGGGTGTATGGTGTAGAGTGTAGAGTGTAGCATGTAGGGTGTACAGTGTAGCGTGTAGCGTGTAGAGTGTAGGGTGTAGAGTGTAGCGTGTAGCGTGTAGAGTGTAGGGTGTAGAGTGTAGCGTGTAGCGTGTAGAGTGTAGCGTGTAGCGTGTAGGTTGTAGAGTGTAGCGTGTAGCATGTAGGGTGTAGGGTGTAGGGTGTAGCGTGTAGCGTGTAGAGTGTAGAGTGTAGCGTGTAGCATGTAGAGTGTAGAGTGTAGCGTGTAGGGTGTAGAGTGTAGCGCGTAGCGTGTAGGGTGTAGGGTGTAGAGTGTAGCGTGTATAGTGTACGGTGTAGAGTGTAGGGTGTAGCGTGTAGGGTGTAGAGTGCAGCGTGTAGCGTGTAGCGTGTAGGGTTAAGCTACACGCTACACACTAAACACAAAAAGAAAAGGATATGCAAACCAATGGGATCCACCTTAAATAGTCAATTTTATTGCACAAAACTAGTAATCCACAAACAGAACCAGGCAAAACATACATTTAAAAACATTTAAAACACTAGTATGGCTGAATAGGCCATAAGTAATTTTACCCGAGGGAATGAAGGAAGCTAATACTTTACAGCATATGTGAGACAGGAGAAATAACCAGAGAGAAAAAATTGCTAGGTATGCGGGTACACCAATCTTAGTCAAATCTACATATAAGAAGCCTATTGTTTACTGCCAACTGTGACCCCCTGAGTACTATGACAGGAAACATATACTCCAGCCTAGTATCTGGAAGAAATACATCATGGATCCTATTTTGTTCAACACAGCATGCGTGCGCACAGTTGGTAAGCAAATGAAAGCAGACCCCTATAGAAAGGTAATCAGGGAAATAGATATGCTGCAGTACTACAAAATCCTAGTTATTTGGATAAATGTATGCATACAGACGCCTTGTGGAAATACAAAGAATCAGGATCCATTGTCCTAAGGCTTGGAAAAATGCCAGGCCATGCATGAAGTAAACAGGTGTAATTCCACAGCAGTTGTAAAGATAAGTTACCCAAGTCCTGTCCCTTGGGAAAAAAACAAAGGAAGCCCTGAACCCCACGCGTATCGACGCTACTCAAGCGTCTTCATCAGAGGAAAAAGTGACACCCTCCACGCTACACGCTACACTCTACACCCTACACGCTACACTCTACACCCTACACGCTACACCCTACACTCTACACGCTACACTCTACACCCTACACGCTACACTCTACACCCTACACGGTACACCCTACACTCTACACGCTACATGCTACACTCTACACCCTACACAATACACGCTACTTGCTACACCCTACATGCTACACTCTACACGCTACACGCTACACGCTACACCATACATGGTACACTCTACACCCTACACCCTATACGCTACAATCTACACGCTACACGCTACACACTATACGCTACACGCTAGACGCTACACTCTACACGCTACACGATACACGCTACACCCTACACGCTACACCCTACACGCTACAACCTACACGCTACACGCTACACGCTACACCCTACACCCTACACGCTACACCCTACACTCTACACCCTACACCCTACACGCTACACCCTACGCCCTGCACGCCACACACTACACTCTACACGCTACACCCTACACCCTACACTGTACACCCTACACCCTACACGCTACACGCTACACTCTACACGCTACACCCTACACTCTACACCCTACACCCTACACGCTATACGCTACACTCTACACCTGCACGCTACACGCTACACCCTACACGCTACACTCTACACCCTACACGCTACACCCTACACTCTACACCCTACACCCTACACGCTACACCCTACGCCCTGCACGCCACACACTACACTCTACACGCTACACCCTACACCCTACACTGTACACCCTACACCCTACACGCTACACGCTACACTCTACACGCTACACCCTACACTCTACACCCTACACCCTACACGCTATACGCTACACTCTACACCTGCACGCTACACGCTACACCCTACACGCTACACTCTACACCCTACACGCTACACCCTACACTCTACACCCTACACCCTACACACTACACGCTACTCGCTACACTCTACACCCTACACGCTACACTCTACACTCTACTCCCTACTCTCTACACGCTACACTCTATATCCTACACTCTACACGCTACGCGCTACACACTACACACTACACACTACACGCTACACTTTACACTCTACACTCTACACACTACACGCTACACGCTACACTCTACACCCTACACCCTACTCTACATGCTACACGCTACACGGTACATGATACACGCTACACCCTACTCGCTACACGCTACACCCTACACGCTACACGCTACACTCCACACCCTACACGCTACACCCTACACCCTACTCCCTACACTCTACACGCTACACGCTACACCCTACACCCTACACTGTACACCCTACACCCTACACGCTACACTCTACACTCTGCTCCCTACTCTCTACACGCTACACTCTATACCCTACACTCTACACGCTACGCGCTACACGCTACACACTACACGCTACACCCTACACGCTACACTTTACACTCTACACGCTACACTCCACACTCTACACACTACACTCTACACCCTACACCCTACACCCTACTCTACATGCTACACGCTACATGCTACACCCTACACGCTTCACCCTACACCCTACACGCTACACGCTACACGCTACACTCTACACCCTACACTCTACACCCTACACGCTACACGCTACACGCTACACTCTACACGCTAAACGCTACAGCTTATACCCTACACTCTACACCGTACACCCTACACGCTACACTCTACACCCTACACGCTACACCCTACACCCTACATGCTACACCCTACACTCTACACCCTACACCCTACACTCTACACCCTACACCCTACTCTACATGCTACACGCTACACGGTACATGATACACGCTACACCCTACACGCTACACGCTACACCCTACACGCTACACGTTACACGCTACACTCTACACCCTACACGCTACACCCTACACCCTACTCCCTACACTCTACACGCTACACGCTACACCCTACACCCTACACTGTACACCCTACACCCTGCACGCTACACTCTACACTCTGCTCCCTACTCTCTACACGCTACACTCTATACCCTACACTCTACACGCTACACGATACACGCTACACACTACACGCTACACCCTACACGCTACACTTTACACCCTACACGCTACACTCTACACCCTACACGGTACACCCTACACTCTACACGCTACATGCTACACTCTACACCCTACACAATACACGCTACTTGCTACACCCTACATGCTACACTCTACACGCTACACGCTACACGCTACACCATACATGGTACACCCTACACCCTACACCCTATACGCTACAATCTACACGCTACACGCTACACACTATACGCTACACGCTAGACGCTACACTCTACACGCTACACGATACACGCTACACCCTACACGCTACACCCTACACCCTACACCCTACAACCTACACGCTACACGCTACACGCTACACCCTACACCCTACACGCTACACCCTACACTCTACACCCTACACCCTACACGCTACACCCTACGCCCTGCACGCCACACACTACACTCTACACGCTACACCCTACACCCTACACTGTACACCCTACACCCTACACGCTACACGCTACACTCTACACGCTACACCCTACACTCTACACCCTACACCCTACACGCTATACGCTACACTCTACACCTGCACGCTACACGCTACACCCTACACGCTACACTCTACACCCTACACGCTACACCCTACACTCTACACCCTACACCCTACACACTACACGCTACTCGCTACACTCTACACCCTACACGCTACACTCTACACTCTACTCCCTACTCTCTACACGCTACACTCTATATCCTACACTCTACACGCTACGCGCTACACACTACACACTACACGCTACACGCTACACTCTACACCCTACACCCTACTCTACATGCTACACGCTACACGGTACATGATACACGCTACACCCTACTCGCTACACGCTACACCCTACACGCTACACGCTACACTCCACACCCTACACGCTACACCCTACACCCTACTCCCTACACTCTACACGCTACACGCTACACCCTACACCCTACACTGTACACCCTACACCCTACACGCTACACTCTACACTCTGCTCCCTACTCTCTACACGCTACACTCTATACCCTACACTCTACACGCTACGCGCTACACGCTACACACTACACGCTACACCCTACACGCTACACTTTACACTCTACACGCTACACTCCACACTCTACACACTACACTCTACACCCTACACCCTACTCTACATGCTACACGCTACACGCTACATGCTACACCCTACACGCTTCACCCTACACCCTACACGCTACACGCTACACGCTACACTCTACACCCTACACTCTACACCCTACACGCTACACGCTACACGCTACACTCTACACGCTAAACGCTACAGCTTATACCCTACACTCTACACCGTACACCCTACACGCTACACTCTACACCCTACACGCTACACCCTACACCCTACACCCTACATGCTACACCCTACACTCTACACCCTACACCCTACACTCTACACCCTACACCCTACTCTACATGCTACACGCTACACGGTACATGATACACGCTACACCCTACACGCTACACGCTACACCCTACACGCTACACGTTACACGCTACACTCTACACCCTACACGCTACACCCTACACCCTACTCCCTACACTCTACACGCTACACGCTACACCCTACACCCTACACTGTACACCCTACACCCTGCACGCTACACTCTACACTCTGCTCCCTACTCTCTACACGCTACACTCTATACCCTACACTCTACACGCTACACGCTACACGCTACACACTACACGCTACACCCTACACGCTACACTTTACACTCTACACGCTACACACTACACTCTACACACTACACTCTACACCCTACACCCTACACCATACTCTACATGCTACACGCTACACGCTACATGCTACACCCTACACGCTACACCCTACACCCTACACGCTACACTCCACACCCTACACTCTACACCCTACACGCTACACGCTACACGCTACACGCTACACTCTACACGCTAAACGCTACAGCTTATACCATACTCTCTACACCGTACACCCTACACGCTACACTCTACACGCTACATGCTACACCCTACACCCTACACCCTACATGCTACACCCTACACTCTACACACCCTACACCCTACACGCTACACGCTACACCCTATGCCCTGCACGCCACACACTACACTCTACACGCTACACCCTACACGCTACACTCTACACGCTACACGCTACACTCTACACCCTACACGCTACACTCTACACCCTACACACTACACTCTACATGCTACACGGTACACGCTACACGCTACGCCCTACACCCTACACGCAACACGCTACACTCTACACCCTACACGCTACACTCTGCACGCTACACGCTACACCCTACACGCTACACTCTACACGCTACACGCTACACTCTACACCATACACGCTACACCCTACACTCTACACCCTACACGCTACACGCTACACGCTAACGCTACACCCTACACGCTACACCCTACACCCTACACCCTACAACCTACACGCTACACGCTACACGCTACACCCTACACCCTACACGCTACACCCTACACTCTACACCCTACACCCTACACGCTACACCCTACGCCCTGCACGCCACACACTACACTCTACACGCTACACCCTACACCCTACACTGTACACCCTACACCCTACACGCTACACGCTACACTCTACACGCTACACCCTACACTCTACACCCTACACCCTACACGCTATACGCTACACTCTACACCTGCACGCTACACGCTACACCCTACACGCTACACTCTACACCCTACACGCTACACCCTACACTCTACACCCTACACCCTACACACTACACGCTACTCGCTACACTCTACACCCTACACGCTACACTCTACACTCTACTCCCTACTCTCTACACGCTACACTCTATATCCTACACTCTACACGCTACGCGCTACACACTACACACTACACGCTACACGCTACACTCTACACCCTACACCCTACTCTACATGCTACACGCTACACGGTACATGATACACGCTACACCCTACTCGCTACACGCTACACCCTACACGCTACACGCTACACTCCACACCCTACACGCTACACCCTACACCCTACTCCCTACACTCTACACGCTACATGCTACACCCTACACCCTACACTGTACACCCTACACCCTACACGCTACACTCTACACTCTGCTCCCTACTCTCTACACGCTACACTCTATACCCTACACTCTACACGCTACGCGCTACACGCTACACACTACACGCTACACCCTACACGCTACACTTTACACTCTACACGCTACACTCCACACTCTACACACTACACCCTACACCCTACACCCTACTCTACATGCTACACGCTACACGCTACATGCTACACCCTACACGCTACACCCTACACCCTACACGCTACACGCTACACGCTACACTCTACACCCTACACTCTACACCCTACACGCTACACGCTAAACGCTACACGCTACACTCTACACGCTAAACGCTACAGCTTATACCCTACACCCTACACGCTACACTCTACACCCTACAGGCTACACCTTACACCCTACACCCTACATGCTACACCCTACACTCTACACAATACACCCTACACGCTACAAGCTACACCCTACGCCCTGCACGCCACACACTACACTCTACACGTTACACCCTACACCCTACACGCTACACTCTACACGCTACACGCTACACGCTACACTCTACACCCTACACGCTACACTCTACACCCTACACACTGCACTCTACACGCTACACGGTACACGCTACACGCTACGCCCTACACCCTACACGCTACATGTTACACTCTACACCCTACACGCTACACTCTACACCCTACACGCTACACCCTACCCCCTACACGCTACACACTACATGCTACACTCTACACCCTACACGCTGCACTCTATACGCTACACGGTACACGCTACACGCTACACCCTACACCCTACACGCTACACGCTACACCCTACACTGTACACCCTACACCCTACACGCTACACTCTACACGCTACATGCTACACCCTACACTCTACACCCTACACGCTATACGCTACACTCTACACCCTGCACGCTACACGCTACACCCTACACGCTACACTCTACACCCTACACGCTACACTCTACATGCTACACGCTACACGCTACATGCTACACGCTACACCCTACACGCTACACTCTACACCCTACACGCTACACCCTACACTCTACACCCTACACCCTACACGCTACACGCTACTCGCTACACTCTACACCCTACCCGCTACACTCTACACGCTACACGCTACACGCTACACCCTACACCCTACACGCTACACTCTACACGCTACACGCTACACTCTACACCATACACGCTACACCCTACACTCTACACCCTACACCCTACACGCTATACCCGACACCCTACACCCTACATGCTACATGCTACACCCTACACTCTACACCCTACACGCTACACTCTACATCCTACACCCTACACGCTATACGCTACACTCTACACTCTACACCCTACACGCAACACGCTACACTCTACACCCTACACACTACACTCTGCACGCTACACGCTACACCCTACACCCTACACGCTACACTCTACACGCTACACTCTACACCATACACGCTACACCCTACACTCTACACCCTACACCCTACACGCTATACCCGACACCCTACACCCTGCATGCTTCACGCTACACGCTACACCCTACACGCTACACGTTACACTCTACACCCTACACGCTACACTCTACACCCTGCACCCTACACGCTACAATCTACACTCTACACCCTACACGCTACACGCTACACGCTACACCCTACACCCTACACTCTACACCCTACACGCTACACCCTACACGCTACACGCTACACCCTACACGCTACACGTTACACTCTACACCCTACACCCTACACCCTACTCTCTACATGCTATACTCTACACCCTACAAGCTACACTCTACACCCTACACGCTACACGCTACACCCTACACGCTAAACGCTACAGCTTATACCCTGCACTCTACACCGTACACCCTACACGCTACACCCTACACCCTACATGCTACACCCTACACCCTACACCCTACATGCTACACCCTACACTCTACACCCTACACCCTACACACTACACGCTACACCCTACACCCTACACTCTACACGCTACACTCTACACCCTACACGCAACACCCTACACCCTACACCCTACAAACTACACGCTACACCCTACACCCTACACCCGACACGCTACACCCTACAAGCTACACTCTACTCGCTAAACTCTACACCCTACACGCTACACTCTACACCCTACACTCTACACGCTACATGCTACACTCTACATTCTACACAATACACTCTACACGCTACACTCTACACCCTACACGCTACACGCTACACCCTACACCCTACACTCTACATGCTACACCCTACACCCTACACCCTACACTCTACATGCTACACGCTACACGATACATGCTACACGCTACACCCTACACGCTACACGCTACACCCTACAGCCTACACCCTACACACTACACGCTACACTCTACACCCTACACGCTACACCCTACACCCTACACCCTACACGCTACACGCTACACTCTACACTCTACACCCTACACGCTACACCCTACACTCTACACCCTACACGCTACACCCTACACTCTACACGCTACACGCTACACTCTACACGCTACACTCTACACCCTACACCCTACACGCTTCACCCTACACCCTACACGCTACAATCTACACCCTACACCCTACACGCTACACGCTACACCCTACACTCTACACCCTACACCCTACACGCTACACACTATACTCTACACCCTACACGCTACACCCTACACGCAACACGCTACACTCTACACCCTACACGCTACACTCTGCACGCTACACGCTACACCCTACACGCTACACTCTACACGCTACACTCTACACCATACACGCTACACCCTACACTCTACACCCTACACCCTACACGCTATACCCGACACCCTACACCCTGCATGCTTCACACTACACGCTACACTCTACACTCTACACCCTACACGCTACACCCTACACTCTACACCCTACACCCTACACGCTACACGCTACACTCTACACCTTACACGCTACACCCTACACTCCACACCCTACACCTTACATGCTACACGCTACACCCTACACGCTACACATTACACTCTAAACCCTACACTCTACATCCTACACCCTACACTCTACACCCTACACGCTACACTCTACAACTCTACACCCCACACGCTACACGCTACACCCTACAAGCTAAACGCTACAAACTACACGCTACATATTACACTCTACACCCTAGCGTGTAGCGTGTAGGGTGTAGAGTGTAGCGTGTAGCATGTAGCGTGTAGGGTGTAGAGTGTAGCATGTAGCGTGTAGGGTGTAGAGTGTAGCGTGTAGGGTGTAGAGTGTAGCATGTAGCGTGTAGGGTGTAGGGTGTAGAGTGTAGAGTGTAGCATGTAGCGTGTAGATTGTAGGGTGTACCGTGTAGGGTGTAGAGTGTAGCATGTAGGGTGTAGGGTGTAGAGTGAAGGGTGTAGCGTGTAGAGTGTAGCGTGTAGCGTGTACGGTGTAGGGTGTAGAGTGTAGGGTGTAGCGTGTAGCGTGTAGCTTGTAGGGTGTAGAGTGTAGCGTGTAGGGTGTAGAGTGTAGCGAGTAGCGTGTAGTGTGTAGGGTGTAGGGTGTAGAGTGTAGGGTGTAGCGTGTAGGGTGTAGCGTGTAGCGTGTAGCGTGTAGCGTGTAGGGTGTAGAGTGTAGCGTGTAGGGTGTACGGTGTAGAGTGTAGGGTATAAGTTGTAGCGTTTCGTGTGTAGAGTGTAGCGTGTAGCGTGTAGGGTGTAGAGTGTAGGGTGTAGAGTGTAGCGTGTAGCGTGTAGCGTGTAGGGTGTAGGGTGAAGCGTGTAGGGTGTAGCATGTAGCGTGTAGCGTGTAGCATGTAGAGTAGGGTGTAGGGTGTAGGGTGTAGAGTGTAGTGTGTAGAGTGTGGAGTGTAGCGTGTAGAGTGTAAAGTGTAGCGTGTAGGGTGTAGCGTGTAGTGTGTAGCGTGTAGCGCGTAGCGTGTAGAGTGTAGGGTATAGAGTGTAGCGTGTAGAGAGTAGGGAGCAGAGTGTAGAGTGTAGCGTGTAGGGTGCAGGGTGTACAGTGTAGGGTGTAGCGTGTAGAGTGTAGGGAGTAGGGTGTAGGGTGTAGCGTGTAGCGTGTAGGGTGTAGCGTGTATCATGTACCGTGTAGCGTGTAGCATGTAGAGTAGGGTGTAGGGTGTAGAGTGTAGCGTGTAGCGTGTAGTGTGTAGCGTGTAGAGTGTAAAGTGTAGCGTGTAGTGTGTAGTGTGTAGCGTGTAGCGTGTAGAGTGTAGGGTATAGAGTGTAGCGTGTAGAGAGTAGGGAGTAGAGTGTAGAGTGTAGCGTGTAGGGTGTAGAGTGTAGCGAGTAGCGTGTAGTGTGTAGGGTGTAGGGTGTAGCGCGTAGGGTGTAGAGTGTAGCGTGTAGGGTGTAGCGTGTAGCGTGCAGGTGTAGAGTGTAGCGTATAGCGTGTAGGGTGTAGGGTGTAGAGTGTAGGGTGTAGCGTGTAGAGTGTAGCGTGTAGCGTGTAGGGTGTAGGGTGTACAGTGTAGGGTGTAGGGTGTAGCGTGTAGAGTGTAGTGTGTGGCGTGCAGGGCGTAGGGTGTAGCGTGTAGGGTGTAGGGTGTAGAGTGTAGGGTGTAGCATGTAGGGTGTAGGGTGTAGGGTGTAGCGTGTAGGGTGTAGAGTGTAGCATGTAGGGTGTACGGTGTAGAGTGTAGGGTATAAGCTGTAGCGTTTAGCGTGTAGAGTGTAGCGTGTAGCGTGTAGGGTGTAGGGTGTAGAGTGTAGCGTGTAGGGTGTAGAGTATAGTGTGTAGCGTGTAGGGTGTATGGTGTAGAGTGTAGAGTGTAGCATGTAGCGTGTAGCGTGTAGAGTGTAGCGTGTAGGGTGTAGAGTGTAGCGTGTTGCATGTAGGGTGTACAGTGTAGCGTGTAGCGTGTAGAGTGTAGGGTGTAGAGTGTAGCGTGTAGAGTGTAGGGTGTAGAGTGTAGCGTGTTTCGTATCGAGTGTAGCGTGTAGGTTGTAGAGTGTAGCGTGTAGCGTGTAGGGTGTAGGGTGTAGCGTGTAGCGTGTAGAGTGTAGAGTGTAGCGTGTAGCATGTAGAGTGTAGAGTGTAGCGTGTTGGGTATAGAGTGTAGCGCGTAGCGTGTAGGGTGTAGGGTGTAGAGTGTAGCGTGTAGCGTGTAGAGTGTACGGTGTAGAGTGTAGGGTGTAGCGTGTAGGGTGTAGAGTGTAGCGTGTAGCGTGTAGGGTGTAGGGTGTAGATTGTAGCGTGTAGGGTGCAGGGTGTAGAGTGTAGCGTGTAGGGAGTAGAGTGTAACGTGTAGCGTGTAGGGTGTAGCGTGTAGCGTGTAGGGTGTAGGGTGTAGAGTGTAACGTGTAGCGTGTAGGGTGTAGCGTGTAGCGTGTAGGGTGTAGCGTGTAGCGTGTAGTGTGTAGCGTGTAGAGTGTAGGGTGTAGAGTGTAGCGTGTAGGGTGTAGCATGTAGCGTGTAGGGTGTAGGGTGTAGAGTGTAGAGTGTAGCGTTTAGGGTGAAGCATGTAGGGTGTAGGGTGTCGGGTATAGCGTGTAGGGTGTAGGGTGTAGAGTGTAGGGTGTAGCGTGTATGGTGTAGAGTGTAGCGTGTAGCGTGCAGAGTATAGCGTGTAGGGTGTAGCGTGTAGCGTGCAGAGTGTAGCGTGTAGGGTATAGAGTGTAGCGTGTTGCGTGTAGGGTGTAGAGTGTAGCGTGTAGCGTGTAGAGTGTAGAGTGTAGCGTGTAGCGTGTAGAGTGTAGCGTGTAGGGTGTAGAGTATAGCGTGTAGCGTGTAGGGTGTAGGGTGTAGAGTGTAGAGTGTAGCATGTAGCGTGTAGCGTGTAGAGTGTAGCGTGTAGCGTGTAGAGTGTAGGGTGTAGCGTGTAGCGTGTAGCGTGTAGAGTGTAGAGTGTAGCGTGTAGGGTGTAGAGTGTAGCGTGTAGCGTGTAGGGTGTAGGGTGTAGAGTGTAGCGTGTAGCGTGTAGAGTGTACGGTGTAGAGTGTAGGGTGTAGCGTGTAGCGTGTAGCGTGTAGGGTGTAGAATATAGCGTGTAGAGAGTAGGGTGTAGGGTGCAGAGTGTAGGGTGTAGGGTGTAGAGTGTAACGTGTAGCGTGTAGGGTGTAGCATGTAGCGTGTAGGGTGTAGGGTGTAGAGTGTAGGGTGTAGCGTGTAGGGTGTAGCGTGTAGCGTGTAGCGTGTAGGGTGTAGGGTGTAGAGTGTAGGGTGTAGTGTGTAGGGTGTAGCGTGTATCGTGTAGCGTGTAGAGTGTAGCGTCTAGCGTATAGGTTGTAGCGTGTAGCGTGTAGATTGTAGCGTGTAGGGTGTAGGGTGTAGGGTGTAGCGTGTAGGGTGTAGATTGTAGCGTGTAGCGTGTAGGGTGTAGGGTGTAGAGTGCAGAGTGTAGGGTGTAGAGTGTAACGTGTAGTGTGTAGGGTGTAGCGTGTAGCGTGTAGTGTGTAGCGTGTAGGGTGTAGAGTGTAGCGTGTAGGGTGTAGCATGTAGCGTGTAGGGTGTATAGTGTAGAGTGTAGCGTGTAGTGTGAAGCATGCAGAGTGTAGGGTGTCGGGTATAGCGTGTAGGGTGTAGGGTGTAGAGTTTAGGGTGTAGCGTGTATGGTGTAGAGTGTAGCGTGTAGAGTGTAGCGTGTAGGGTGTAGGGTGTAGCGTGTAGCGTGCAGAGTGTAGCGTGTAGGGTGTAGAGTGTAGCGTGTTGCGTGTAGGGTGTAGCGTGTAGGGTGTAGAGTATAGTGTGTAGCGTGTAGGGTGTAGGGTGTAGAGTGTAGGGTGTAGCGTGTAGCGTGTAGGGTGTAGGGTGTAGATTGTAGCGTGTAGGGTGTAGGGTGTAGCGTGTAGGGTGTAGGGTGTAGAGTGTAGCGTGTAGCGTGTAGGGTGTAGGGTGTAGAGTGTAGAGTGTGGGGTGTAGAGTGTAGCATGTAGAGTGTAGGGTGTAGAGTGTAGGGTGTAGAGTGTAACGTGTAGCGTGTAGGATGTAGCGTGTAGCAGGTAGGGTGCAGGGTGTAGAGTGTAGCGTGTAGGGTGTAGAGTGTAGCGTGTAGCGTGTAGAGTGTAGCGTGTAGGGTGTAGAGTATAGCGTGTAGCGTGTAGGGTGTAGGGTGTAGAGTGTAGAGTGTAGCATGTAGCGTGTAGCGTGTAGAGTGTAGCGTGTAGCGTGTAGATTGTAGGGTGTAGCGTGTAGCGTGTAGCGTGTAGACTGTAGGGTGTAGAGTGTAGCGTGTAGCGTGTAGAGTGTAGAGTGTAGCGTGTAGCGTGTAGGGTGTAGAGTGTAGCGTGTAGCGTGTAGGGTGTAGGGTGTAGAGTGTAGCGTGTAGCGTGTAGAGTGTACGGTGTAGAGTGTAGGGTGTAGCGTGTAGGGTGTAGAGTGTAGCGTGTAGCGTGTAGGGTTAAGCTACACACTACACACTAAACACAAAAAGAAAAGGATATGGCAAACCAATGGGATCCACGTTAAATAGTCAATTTTATTGTACAAAAATAGTAATCCACAAACAGAACCAGGCAAAAAAAAAATAAAAAAACATTTAAAACACTAGTATGGCTGAATAGGCCATAAGTAATTTTACCCGAGGGAATGAAGGAAGCTAATACTTTACAGCATATGTGAGACAGGAGAAATAACCAGAGAGAAAAAATTGCTAGGTATGCGGGTACACCAATCTTAGTCAAATCTACATATAAGAAGCCTATTGTTTACTGCCAACTGTGACCCCCTGAGTACTATGACAGGAAACATATACTCCAGCCTAGTATCTGGAAGAAATACATCATGGATCCTATTTTGTTCAACACAGCATGCGTGCGCACAGTTGGTAAGCAAATGAAAGCAGACCCCTATAGAAAGGTAATCAGGGAAATAGATATGCTGCAGTACTACAAAATCCTAGTTATTTGGATAAATGTATGCATACAGACGCCTTGTGGAAATACAAAGAATCAGGATCCATTGTCCTAAGGCTTGGAAAAATGCCAGGCCATGCATGAAGTAAATAGGTGTAATTCCATAGCAGTTGTATAGATAAGTTACCCAAGTCCTGTCCCTCGGGAAAAAAACAAAGGAAGCCCTGAACCCCACGCGTATCAACGCTACTCAAGCGTCTTCATCAGAGGAAAAAGTGACACCCTACACGCTACACGCTACACTCTACACCCTACACGCTACACTCTACACCCTACACGCTACACCCTACACTCTACACGCTACATGCTACACTCTACACCCTACACAATACACGCTACACGCTACACGCTACACCCTACACGGTACACCCTACACCCTACACCCTACACCCTACACGCTACACGCTACACCCTACACCCTACACGCTACAATCTACACGCTACACGCTACACACTATACGCTACACGCTAGACGCTACACTCTACACGCTACACGATACACGCTACACCCTACACGCTACACCCTACACTCTACACCCTACACCCTACACGCTACACGCTACACGCTACATCCTACACGCTACACCCTACACTCTACACCCTACACCCTACACGCTACACGCTACACGCTACACCCTACACGCTACACCCTACACTCTACACCCTACACGCTACACCCTACACGCTACACGTTACACTCTACACCCTACACCCTACACTCTACACCCTGCACCCTACTCTCTACACGCTACACTCTACACCCTACACGCTACACTCTACACTCTACACCCTACACCCTACACGCTACACGCTACACGCTACACTCTACACGCTAAACGCTACAGCTTATACCCTACACTCTACACCGTACACCCTACATGCTACACTCTACACCCTACACGCTACACCCTACACCCTACACCCTACATGCTACACCCTACACTCTACACCCTACACCCTACACGCTACACCCTATGCCCTGCACGCCACGCACTACACTCTACACGCTACACCCTACACCCTACACTGTACACCCTACACCCTACACGCTACACGCTACACTCTACACGCTACACCCTACACTCTACACCCTACACCCTACACGCTATACGCTACACTCTACACCCTGCACGCTACACGCTACACTCTACACCCTACACGCTACACCCTACACTCTACACCCTACACCCTACACACTACACGCTACTCGCTACACTCTAAACCCTACACGCTACACTCTACACTCTACTCCCTACTCTCTACACGCTACACTCTATACCCTACACTCTACACGCTACGCGCTACACGCTACACACTACACACTACACGCTACACTTTACACTCTACAGGCTACACACTACACGCTACACGCTACACTCTACACCCTACACCCTACTCTACATGCTACACGCTACACGGTACATGATACACGCTACACCCTACACGCTACACGCTACACCCTACACGCTACACGCTACACTCCACACCCTACACGCTACACCCTACACCCTACTCCCTACACTCTACACGCTACACCCTACACCCTACACTGTACACCCTACACCCTACATGCTACACTCTACACTCTGCTCCCTACTCTCTACACGCTACACTCTATACCCTACACTCTACACGCTACGCGCTACACGCTACACACTACACGCTACACCCGACACGCTACACTTTACACTCTACACGCTACACTCCACACTCTACACACTACACTCTACACCCTACACCCTACACCCTACTCTACATGCTACACGCTACACGCTACATGCTACACCCTATACGCTTCACCCTACACCCTACACGCTACACGCTACACGCTACACTCTACACCCTACACTCTACACCCTACACGCTACACGCTACACGCTACACTCTACACGCTAAACGCTACAGCTTATACCCTACACTCTACACCGTACACCCTACACGCTACACTCTACACCCTGCACGCTACACCCTACACCCTACACCCTACATGCTACACCCTACACTCTACACCCTACACCCTACATGCTACACTCTACACCCTACACCCTACTCTACATGCTACATGCTACACGGTACATGATACACGCTACACCCTACACGCTACACCGCTACACCCTACACGCTACACGCTACACTCTACACCCTACACGCTACACCCTACACCCTACTCCCTACACTCTACACGCTACACGCTACACGCTACACCCTACACTGTACACCCTACACCCTGCACGCTACACTCTATACCCTACACTCTACACGCTACGCGCTACACGCTACACACTACACGCTACACCCTACACGCTACACTTTACACTCTACACGCTACACTCTACACACTACACTCTACACCCTACACCCTACTCTACATGCTACACGCTACACGCTACATGCTACACCCTACACGCTACACCCTACACCCTACACGCTACACGCTACACTCTACACCCTACACTCTACACCCTACACGCTACACGCTACACGCTACACTCTACACGCTAAACGCTACAGCTTATACCCTACACTCTACACCGTACACCCTACACGCTACACTCTACACCCTACACGCTACACCCTACACCCTACACCCTACATGCTACACCCTACACTCTACACCCTACACCCTACACGCTACACCCTACGCCCTGCACGCCACACTACACTCTACACGCTACACCCTACACGCTACACTCTACACTCTACACCCTACACGCTACACTCTACACCCTACACACTACACTCTACACGCTACACGGTACACGCTACACGCTACGCCCTACACCCTACACGCTACATGTTACACTCTACACCCTACACCCTACACTCTACACCCTACACCCTACACGCTACACACTACACTCTACACCCTACACGCTACACTCTACACCCTACACACTACACTCTACACGCTACACGGTACACGCTACTCGCTACGCCCTACACCCTACACGCTACATGTTACACTCTACACCCTACACCCTACACGCTACACACTACACGCTACACTCTACACCCTACACGCTGCACTCTATACGCTACACGGTACACGCTACACGCTACACCCTACACCCTACATGCTACACGCTACACCCTACACTGTACACCCTACACCCTACACGCTACACTCTACACGCTACATGCTACACCCTACACTCTACACCCTACACGCTATACGCTACACTCTACACCCTGCAAGCTACACGCCACACCCTACACGCTACACTCTACACCCTACACGCTACACTCTACATGCTACACGCTACACGCTACATGCTACACGCTACACCCTACACGCTACACTCTACACCCTACACCCTACACCCTACACGCTACACTCTACACCCTACACGCTACACCCTACACTCTACACCCTACACCCTACACGCTACTCGCTACACTCTACACCCTACCCGCTACACTCTACACGCTACACGCTACACTCTACACTCTACACGCTACACGCTACACTCTACACCCTACACGCAACACGCTACACTCTACACCCTACACGCTACACTCTGCACGCTACACGCTACACCCTACACCCTACACGCTACACTCTACACGCTACACGCTACACTCTACACCATACACGCTACACCCTATACTCTACACCCTACACCCTACACACTACACGCTACTCGCTACACTCTACACCCTACACGCTACACTCTACACTCTACTCCCTACTCTCTACACGCTACACTCTATACCCTACACTCTACACGCTACGCGCTACACGCTACACACTACACACTACACACTACACGCTACACTTTACACTCTACACGCTACACACTACACGCTACACGCTACACTCTACACCCTACACCCTACTCTACATGCTACACGCTACATGGTACATGATACACGCTACACCCTACACGCTACACGCTACACCCTACACGTTACACGCTACACTCCACACCCTACACGCTACACCCTACACCCTACTCCCTACACTCTACACGCTGCACGCTACACCCTACACCCTACACTGTACACCCTACACCCTACATGCTACACTCTACACTCTGCTCCCTACTCTCTACACGCTACACTCTATACCCTACACTCTACACGCTACGCGCTACACGCTACACACTACACGCTACACCCTACACGCTACACTTTACACTCTACACGCTACACTCCACACTCTACACACTACACTCTACACCCTACACCCTACACCCTACTCTACATGCTACACGCTACACGCTACATGCTACACCCTACACGCTTCACCCTACACCCTACACGCTACACGCTACACGCTACACTCTACACCCTACACGCTACACTCTACACCCTGCACGCTACACCCTACACCCTACATGCTACACCCTACACTCTACACCCTACACCCTACATGCTACACTCTACACCCTACACCCTACTCTACATGCTACACGCTACACGGTACATGATAAACGCTACACCCTACACGCTACACGCTACACGCTACACGCTACACGCTACACTCTACACCCTACACGCTACACCCTACACCCTACTCCCTACACTCTACACGCTACACGCTACACCCTACACTGTACACCCTACACCCTGCACGCTACACTCTACACTCTGCTCCCTACTCTCTACACGCTACACTCTATACCCTACACTCTACACGCTACGCGCTACACGCTACACACTACACGCTACACCCTACACGCTACACTTTACACTCTACACGCTACACTCTACACTCTACACACTACACTCTACACCCTACACCCTACTCTACATGCTACACGCTACACGCTACATGCTACACCCTACACGCTACACCCTACACCCTACACGCTACACGCTACACGCTACACTCTACACCCTACACTCTACACCCTACACGCTACACGCTAAACGCTACAGCTTATACCCTACACTCTACACCGTACACCCTACACGCTACACTCTACACCCTACACGCTACACCCTACACCCTACACCCTACATGCTACACCCTACACTCTACACCCTACACCCTACACGCTACAACCTACGCCCTGCACGCCACACACTACACTCTACATGCTACACCCTACACGCTACACTCTACACGCTACACGCTACACGCTACACGCTACACTCTACACCCTACACGCTACACTCTACACCCTACACACTACACTCTACACGCTACACGGTACACGCTACACGCTACGCCCTACACCCTACACGCTACATGTTACACTCTACACCCTACACGCTACACTCTACACCCTACACGCTACACCCTACACCCTACACGCTACACACTACACGCTACACTCTACACCCTACACGCTGCACTCTATACGCTACACGGTACACGCTACACGCTACACCCTACACTGTACACCCTACACCCTACACGCTACACTCTACACGCTACATGCTACACCCTACACTCTACACCCTACACGCTATACGCTACACTCTACACCCTGCACGCTACACGCTACACGCTACACCCTACACGCTACACTCTACACCCTACACGCTACACTCTACATGCTACACGCTACACGCTACATGCTACACGCTACACCCTACACGCTACACTCTACACCCTACACCCTACACCCTACACGCTACACTCTACACCCTACACGCTACACCCTACACTCTACACCCTACACCCTACACGCTACTCGCTACACTCTACACCCTACCCGCTACACTCTACACGCTACACTCTACACTCTACACGCTACACGCTACACTCTACACCCTACACGCTACACTCTGCTCCCTACTCTCTACACGCTACACTCTATACCCTACACTCTACACGCTACGCGCTACACGCTACACACTACACGCTACACCCTACACGCTACACTTTACACTCTACACGCTACACTCTACACTCTACACACTACACTCTACACCCTACACCCTACTCTACATGCTACACGCTACACGCTACATGCTACACCCTACACGCTACACCCTACACCCTACACGCTACACGCTACACGCTACACTCTACACCCTACACTCTACACCCTACACGCTACACGCTACACGCTACACGCTACACTCTACACGCTAAACGCTACAGCTTATACCCTACACTCTACACCGTACACCCTACACGCTACACTCTACACCCTACACGCTACACCCTACACCCTACACCCTACATGCTACACCCTACACTCTACACCCTACACCCTACACGCTACAACCTACGCCCTGCACGCCACACACTACACTCTACATGCTACACCCTACACGCTACACTCTACACGCTACACGCTACACGCTACACGCTACACTCTACACCCTACACGCTACACTCTACACCCTACACACTACACTCTACACGCTACACGGTACACGCTACACGCTACGCCCTACACCCTACACGCTACATGTTACACTCTACACCCTACACGCTACACTCTACACCCTACACGCTACACCCTACACCCTACACGCTACACACTACACGCTACACTCTACACCCTACACGCTGCACTCTATACGCTACACGGTACACGCTACACGCTACACCCTACACTGTACACCCTACACCCTACACGCTACACTCTACACGCTACATGCTACACCCTACACTCTACACCCTACACGCTATACGCTACACTCTACACCCTGCACGCTACACGCTACACGCTACACCCTACACGCTACACTCTACACCCTACACGCTACACTCTACATGCTACACGCTACACGCTACATGCTACACGCTACACCCTACACGCTACACTCTACACCCTACACCCTACACCCTACACGCTACACTCTACACCCTACACGCTACACCCTACACTCTACACCCTACACCCTACACGCTACTCGCTACACTCTACACCCTACCCGCTACACTCTACACGCTACACTCTACACTCTACACGCTACACGCTACACTCTACACCCTACACGCTACACTCTGCACGCTACACGCTACACCCTACACCCTACACGCTACACTCTACACGCTACACGCTACACTCTACACCATACACGCTACACCCTACACTCTACACCCTACACCCTACACGCTATACCCGACACCCTACACCCTACATGCTTCACCCTACACGCTACACTCTACACTCTACACCCTACACGCTACATGCTACACTCTACACGCTACACTCTACACCCTACACGCTACACTCTACATCCTACACCCTACACGCTATACGCTACACTCTACACCCTGCACGCTTCACGCTACACTCTACACCCTACACGCTACACTCTACACCCTACACGCTACACCCTACACTCTACACTCTCCACCCTACATGCTACACGCTACACTCTACACGCTACACCCTACACGCTACACTCTACACCCTACACGCAACACCCTACACTCTACACCCTACACCCTAAACCCTACACGCTACACCCTACACGCTACACTCTACACCCTACACCCTACACTCTACACCCTACACGCTACACGCTACACTCTACACCCTACGCCCTACACACGCTACACCCTACACTCTACACGCTACATGCTACACTCTACACCCTACACGATACATGCTACACCCTACACGCTACAGCCTACACGCTACACGCTACACTCTACACCCTACAAGCTACACGCTACACCCTACACTCTACACCCTACACCGTACACGCTACACGCTACACTCTACACGCTACACCCTTCACTCTACACCCTACACTCTACATGCTGCACTCTACACCCTACACGGTACACCCTACAATCTACACGCTACATGCTACACTCTACACTCTACACCCTACACCCTACACGCTACATGCTACACTCTACACCCTACACGCTACACTCTACACCCTACCCGCTACATGCTACACTCTACACCATACACCCTACACGCTACATGCTACACGCTACACTCTACACCCTACACGCTACACGCTAGGGTGTAGAGTGTAATATGTAGCATGTAGTTTGTAGCGTTTAGCTTGTAGGGTGTAGCGGGTAGCGTGTAGGGTGTAGAGTGTAGCGTGTAGCGTGTAGCATGTAGGGTGTAGGGTGTAGAGTGTAGAGTGTAGCGTGTAGGGTGTAGAGTATAGGGTGTAGGATGTAGAGTGTAGGGTTTAGAGTGTAATGTGTAGCGTGTAGGGTGTAGCGTGTAGCATGTAGGGTGTAGGGTGTGGAGTGTAGGGTGTAGCGTGTAGGGTGTAGAGTGTAGCGTGTAGCGTGTAGGGTGTAGGGTGTAGAGTGTAGGGTGTAGCGTGTAGGGTGTAGAGTGTAGCGTGTAGGGTGTAGCATGTAGCGTGCAGGGTGTAGAGTGTAGCGTATAGCGTGTAGGGTGTAGAGTGTAGGGTGTAGCGTGTAGGGTGTAGAGTGTAGGGTGTAGCGTGTAGGGTGTAGAGTGTAGCGTGTAGCGTGTAGGGTGTAGGGTGTAGAGTGTAGCGTGTAGGGTGTAGAGTGTAGCGTGTAGCGTGTAGGGTGTAGGGTGTAGGGTGTAGCATGTAGTGTGTAGGGTATAGAGTGTAGCGTCTAGGGTGTAGAGTGTAGCGTGTAGCGTGTAGGGTGTAGAGTGTAGCGTGTAGGGTGTAGAATATAGCGTGTAGAGAGTAGGGTGTAGGGTGTAGAGTGTAGGGTGTAGGGTGTAGAGTGTAACGTGTAGCGTGTAGGGTGTAGCATGTAGCGTGTAGGGTGTAGGGTGTAGAGTGTAGGGTGTAGCGTGTAGGGTGTAGAGTGTAGCGTGTAGCGTGTAGGGTGTAGGGTGTAGAGTGTAGGGTGTAGCGTGTAGGGTGTAGAGTGTAGCGTGTAGGGTGTAGCATGTAGCGTGCAGGGTGTAGAGTGTAGCGTATAGCGTGTAGGGTGTAGAGTGTAGGGTGTAGCGTGTAGGGTGTAGAGTGTAGGGTGTAGCGTGTAGGGTGTAGAGTGTAGCGTGTAGCGTGTAGGGTGTAGGGTGTAGAGTGTAGCGTGTAGGGTGTAGAGTGTAGCGTGTAGCGTGTAGGGTGTAGGGTGTAGGGTGTAGCATGTAGTGTGTAGGGTATAGAGTGTAGCGTCTAGGGTGTAGAGTGTAGCGTGTAGCGTGTAGGGTGTAGAGTGTAGCGTGTAGGGTGTAGAATATAGCGTGTAGAGAGTAGGGTGTAGGGTGTAGAGTGTAGGGTGTAGGGTGTAGAGTGTAACGTGTAGCGTGTAGGGTGTAGCGTGTAGCGTGTAGGGTGTAGGGTGTAGAGTGTAGGGTGTAGCGTGTAGGGTGTAGCGTGTAGCGTGTAGGGTGTAGAGTGTAGGGTGTAGCGTGTAGGGTGTAGCGTGTATCGTGTAGCGTGTAGAGTGTAGCGTCTAGCGTATAGGGTGTAGCGTGTAGCGTGTAGATTGTAGCGTGTAGGGTGTAGGGTGTAGCGTGTAGCGTGTAGGGTGTAGAGTGTAGCGTGTAGTGTGTAGGGTGTAGGGTGTAGAGTGCAGAGTGTAGGGTGTAGAGTGTAGCGTGTAGAGTGTAGAGTGCAGAGTGTAGGGTGCAGAGTGTAACGTGTAGTGTGTAGGGTGTAGCGTGTAGCATGTAGGGTGTAGCGTGTAGCGTGTAGGGTGCAGGGTGTAGAGTGTAACATGTAGCGTGTAGGGTGTAGCGTGTAGCGTGTAGGGTGTAGCGTGTAGCATGTAGTGTGTAGCGTGTAGGGTGTAGGGTGTAGAGTGTAGCGTGTAGCGTGTAGGGTGTAGGGTGTAGAGTGCAGAGTGTAGGGTGTAGAGTGTAGCGTGTAGAGTGTAGGGTGTAGAGTGTAGGGTGTAGAGTGTAACGTGTAGTGTGTAGAGTGTAGCGTGTAGGGTGTAGGGTGTAGAGTGTAACGTGTAGCGTGTAGGGTGTAGCGTGTAGCGTGTAGGGTGTAGCGTGTAGCGTGTAGTGTGTAGCGTGTAGGGTGTAGGGTGTAGAGTGTAGCGTGTAGGGTGTAGAGTGTAACGTGTAGCGTGTAGGGTGTAGTGTGTAGGGTGTAGGGTGTAGAGTGTAACGTGTAGCGTGTAGGGTGTAGCGTGTAGCGTGTAGGGTGTAGCGTGTAGCGTGTAGTGTGTAGCGTGTAGGGTGTAGGGTGTAGAGTGTAGCGTGTAGGGTGTAGCATGTAGCGTGTAGGGTGTAGGGTGTATAGTGTAGCGTGTTGCGTGTAGGGTGAAGCATGCAGGGTGTAGGGTGTCGGGTATAGCGTGTAGGGTGTAGGGTGTAGAGTGTAGGAAGTAGCGTGTATGGTGTAGAGTGTAGCGTGTAGAGTGTAGCGTGTAGGGTGTAGGGTGTAGCGTGTAGCGTGCAGAGTGTAGCGTGTAGGGTGTAGAGTGTAGCGTGTTGCGTGTAGGGTGTAGAGTGTAGCGTGTAGAGTGTAGAGTGTAGCGTGTAGCGTGTAGCGTGTAGAGTGTAGCGTGTAGGGTGTAGAGTATAGTGTGTAGCGTGTAGGGTGTATGGTGTAGAGTGTAGAGTGTAGCATGTAGGGTGTACAGTGTAGCGTGTAGCGTGTAGAGTGTAGGGTGTAGAGTGTAGCGTGTAGCGTGTAGAGTGTAGGGTGTAGAGTGTAGCGTGTAGCGTGTAGAGTGTAGCGTGTAGCGTGTAGGTTGTAGAGTGTAGCGTGTAGCATGTAGGGTGTAGGGTGTAGGGTGTAGCGTGTAGCGTGTAGAGTGTAGAGTAGCGTGTAGCATGTAGAGTGTAGAGTGTAGCGTGTAGGGTGTAGAGTGTAGCGCGTAGCGTGTAGGGTGTAGGGTGTAGAGTGTAGCGTGTAGCGTGTATAGTGTACGGTGTAGAGTGTAGGGTGTAGCGTGTAGGGTGTAGAGTGCAGCGTGTAGCGTGTAGCGTGTAGGGTTAAGCTACACGCTACACACTAAACACAAAAAGAAAAGGATATGCAAACCAATGGGATCCACCTTAAATAGTCAATTTTATTGCACAAAACTAGTAATCCACAAACAGAACCAGGCAAAACATACATTTAAAAACATTTAAAACACTAGTATGGCTGAATAGGCCATAAGTAATTTTACCCGAGGGAATGAAGGAAGCTAATACTTTACAGCATATGTGAGACAGGAGAAATAACCAGAGAGAAAAAATTGCTAGGTATGCGGGTACACCAATCTTAGTCAAATCTACATATAAGAAGCCTATTGTTTACTGCCAACTGTGACCCCCTGAGTACTATGACAGGAAACATATACTCCAGCCTAGTATCTGGAAGAAATACATCATGGATCCTATTTTGTTCAACACAGCATGCGTGCGCACAGTTGGTAAGCAAATGAAAGCAGACCCCTATAGAAAGGTAATCAGGGAAATAGATATGCTGCAGTACTACAAAATCCTAGTTATTTGGATAAATGTATGCATACAGACGCCTTGTGGAAATACAAAGAATCAGGATCCATTGTCCTAAGGCTTGGAAAAATGCCAGGCCATGCATGAAGTAAACAGGTGTAATTCCACAGCAGTTGTAAAGATAAGTTACCCAAGTCCTGTCCCTTGGGAAAAAAACAAAGGAAGCCCTGAACCCCACGCGTATCGACGCTACTCAAGCGTCTTCATCAGAGGAAAAAGTGACACCCTTCACGCTACACGCTACACTCTACACCCTACACGCTACACTCTACACCCTACACGCTACACCCTACACTCTACACGCTACACGCTACACTCTACACCCTACACGCTACACTCTACACCCTACACGGTACACCCTACACTCTACACGCTACATGCTACACTCTACACCCTACACAATACACGCTACTTGCTACACCCTACATGCTACACTCTACACGCTACACGCTACACGCTACACCATACATGGTACACCCTACACCCTACACCCTATACGCTACAATCTACACGCTACACGCTACACACTATACGCTACACGCTAGACGCTACACTCTACACGCTACACGATACACGCTACACCCTACACGCTACACCCTACACCCTACAACCTACACGCTACACGCTACACGCTACACCCTACACCCTACACCCTACACGCTACACCCTACACTCTACACCCTACACCCTACACGCTACACCCTACGCCCTGCACGCCACACACTACACTCTACACGCTACACCCTACACCCTACACTGTACACCCTACACCCTACACGCTACACGCTACACTCTACACGCTACACCCTACACTCTACACCCTACACCCTACACGCTATACGCTACACTCTACACCTGCACGCTACACGCTACACCCTACACGCTACACTCTACACCCTACACGCTACACCCTACACTCTACACCCTACACCCTACACGCTACACCCTACGCCCTGCACGCCACACACTACACTCTACACGCTACACCCTACACCCTACACTGTACACCCTACACCCTACACGCTACACGCTACACTCTACACGCTACACCCTACACTCTACACCCTACACCCTACACGCTATACGCTACACTCTACACCTGCACGCTACACGCTACACCCTACACGCTACACTCTACACCCTACACGCTACACCCTACACTCTACACCCTACACCCTACACACTACACGCTACTCGCTACACTCTACACCCTACACGCTACACTCTACACTCTACTCCCTACTCTCTACACGCTACACTCTATATCCTACACTCTACACGCTACGCGCTACACACTACACACTACACACTACACGCTATACTTTACACTCCACTCTACACTCTACACACTACACGCTACACGCTACACTCTACACCCTACACCCTACTCTACATGCTACACGCTACACGGTACATGATACACGCTACACCCTACTCGCTACACGCTACACCCTACACGCTACACGCTACACTCCACACCCTACACGCTACACCCTACACCCTACTCCCTACACTCTACACGCTACACCCTACACCCTACACTGTACACCCTACACCCTACACGCTACACTCTACACTCTGCTCCCTACTCTCTACACGCTACACTCTATACCCTACACTCTACACGCTACGCGCTACACGCTACACACTACAACGCTACACCCTACACGCTACACTTTACACTCTACACGCTACACTCCACACTCTACACACTACACTCTACACCCTACACCCTACACCCTACTCTACATGCTACACGCTACATGCTACACCCTACACGCTTCACCCTACACCCTACACGCTACACGCTACACGCTACACTCTACACCCTACACTCTACACCCTACACGCTACACGCTACACGCTACACTCTACACGCTAAACGCTACAGCTTATACCCTACACTCTACACCGTACACCCTACACGCTACACTCTACACCCTACACGCTACACCCTACACCCTACATGCTACACCCTACACTCTACACCCTACACCCTACACTCTACACCCTACACCCTACTCTACATGCTACACGCTACACGGTACATGATACACGCTACACCCTACACGCTACACGCTACACCCTACACGCTACACGTTACACGCTACACTCTACACCCTACACGCTACACCCTACACCCTACTCCCTACACTCTACACGCTACACGCTACACCCTACACCCTACACTGTACACCCTACACCCTGCACGCTACACTCTACACTCTGCTCCCTACTCTCTACACGCTACACTCTATACCCTACACTCTACACGCTACACGATACACGCTACACACTACACGCTACACCCTACACGCTACACTTTACACCCTACACGCTACACTCTACACCCTACACGGTACACCCTACACTCTACACGCTACATGCTACACTCTACACCCTACACAATACACGCTACTTGCTACACCCTACATGCTACACTCTACACGCTACACGCTACACGCTACACCATACATGGTACACCCTACACCCTACACCCTATACGCTACAATCTACAAGCTACACGCTACACACTACACGCTACACCCTACACGCTACACTTTACACTCTACACGCTACACACTACACTCTACACACTACACTCTACACCCTACACCCTACACCATACTCTACATGCTACACGCTACACGCTACATGCTACACCCTACACGCTACACCCTACACCCTACACGCTACACTCCACACCCTACACTCTACACCCTACACGCTACACGCTACACGCTACACGCTACACTCTACACGCTAAACGCTACAGCTTATACCATACTCTCTACACCGTACACCCTACACGCTACACTCTACACGCTACATGCTACACCCTACACCCTACACCCTACATGCTACACCCTACACTCTACACACCCTACACCCTACACGCTACACGCTACACCCTATGCCCTGCACGCCACACACTACACTCTACACGCTACACCCTACACGCTACACTCTACACGCTACACGCTACACTCTACACCCTACACGCTACACTCTACACCCTACACACTACACTCTACATGCTACACGGTACACGCTACACGCTACGCCCTACACCCTACACGCAACACGCTACACTCTACACCCTACACGCTACACTCTGCACGCTACACGCTACACCCTACACCCTACACGCTACACTCTACACGCTACACGCTACACTCTACACCATACACGCTACACCCTACACTCTACACCCTACACGCTACACGCTACACGCTAACGCTACACCCTACACGCTACACCCTACACCCTACAACCTACAACCTACACGCTACACGCTACACGCTACACCCTACACCCTACACGCTACACCCTACACTCTACACCCTACACCCTACACGCTACACCCTACGCCCTGCACGCCACACACTACACTCTACACGCTACACCCTACACCCTACACTGTACACCCTACACCCTACACGCTACACGCTACACTCTACACGCTACACCCTACACTCTACACCCTACACCCTACACGCTATACGCTACACTCTACACCTGCACGCTACACGCTACACCCTACACGCTACACTCTACACCCTACACGCTACACCCTACACTCTACACCCTACACCCTACACACTACACGCTACTCGCTACACTCTACACCCTACACGCTACACTCTACACTCTACTCCCTACTCTCTACACGCTACACTCTATATCCTACACTCTACACGCTACGCGCTACACACTACACACTACACGCTACACGCTACACTCTACACCCTACACCCTACTCTACATGCTACACGCTACACGGTACATGATACACGCTACACCCTACTCGCTACACGCTACACCCTACACGCTACACGCTACACTCCACACCCTACACGCTACACCCTACACCCTACTCCCTACACTCTACACGCTACACGCTACACCCTACACCCTACACTGTACACCCTACACCCTACACGCTACACTCTACACTCTGCTCCCTACTCTCTACACGCTACACTCTATACCCTACACTCTACACGCTACGCGCTACACGCTACACACTACACGCTACACCCTACACGCTACACTTTACACTCTACACGCTACACTCCACACTCTACACACTACACTCTACACCCTACACCCTACTCTACATGCTACACGCTACACGCTACATGCTACACCCTACACGCTTCACCCTACACCCTACACGCTGCACGCTACACGCTACACTCTACACCCTACACTCTACACCCTACACGCTACACGCTACACGCTACACTCTACACGCTAAACGCTACAGCTTATACCCTACACTCTACACCGTACACCCTACACGCTACACTCTACACCCTACACGCTACACTCTACACGCTACACGCTACACCCTACACCCTACACTCTACACCCTACACCCTACACTCTACACCCTACACCCTACTCTACATGCTACACGCTACACGGTACATGATACACGCTACACCCTACACGCTACACGCTACACCCTACACGCTACACGTTACACGCTACACTCTACACCCTACACGCTACACCCTACACCCTACTCCCTACACTCTACACGCTACACGCTACACCCTACACCCTACACTGTACACCCTACACCCTGCACGCTACACTCTACACTCTGCTCCCTACTCTCTACACGCTACACTCTATACCCTACACTCTACACGCTACACGCTACACGCTACACACTACACGCTACACCCTACACGCTACACTTTACACTCTACACGCTACACACTACACTCTACACACTACACTCTACACCCTACACCCTACACCCTACTCTACATGCTACACGCTACACGCTACATGCTACACCCTACACGCTACACCCTACACCCTACACGCTACACTCCACACCCTACACTCTACACCCTACACGCTACACGCTACACGCTACACGCTACACTCTACACGCTAAACGCTACAGCTTATACCATACTCTCTACACCGTACACCCTACACGCTACACTCTACACGCTACATGCTACACCCTACACCCTACACCCTACATGCTACACCCTACACTCTACACACCCTACACCCTACACGCTACACGCTACACCCTATGCCCTGCACGCCACACACTACACTCTACACGCTACACCCTACACGCTACACTCTACACGCTACACGCTACACTCTACACCCTACACGCTACACTCTACACCCTACACACTACACTCTACATGCTACACGGTACACGCTACACGCTACGCCCTACACCCTACACGCAACACGCTACACTCTACACCCTACACGCTACACTCTGCACGCTACACGCTACACCCTACACCCTACACGCTACACTCTACACGCTACACTCTACACCATACACGCTACACCCTACACTCTACACCCTACACGCTACACGCTACACGCTAACGCTACACCCTACACGCTACACCCTACACTCTACACCCTACACACTACACGCTACACGCTACACGCTACACCCTACACGCTACACCCTACACTCTACACCCTACACGCTACACCCTACACGCTACACGTTACACTCTACACCCTACACCCTACACTCTACACCCTACACCCTACTCTCTACACGCTGCACTCTACACCCTACACGCTACACTCTACACTCTACACCCTACACCCTACACGCTACACGCTACACGCTACACTCTACACGCTAAACGCTACAGCTTATACCCTACATTCTACACCGTACACCCTACATGCTACACTCTACACACTACACGCTACACCCTACACCCTACACCCTACATGCTACACCCTACACCCTACACCCTACACGCTACACGCTACACCCTACACTGTACACCCTACACCCTACACGCTACATTCTACACGCTACATGCTACACCCTACACTCTACACCCTACACGCTATACGCTACACTCTACACCCTGCACGCTACACGCTACATGCTACACCCTACACGCTACACTCTACACCCTACACGCTACACTCTACATGCTACACGCTACACACTACATGCTACACGCTACACCCTACACGCTACACTCTACACCCTACACGCTACATCCTACACCCTACACGCTACACTCTACACCCTACACGCTACACCCTACACTCTACACCCTACACCCTACACGCTACAAGCTGCTCGCTACACTCTACACCCTACCCGCTACACTCTACACGCTACACGCTACACGCTACACTCTACACGCTACACGCTACACTCTACACCCTACACGCAACACGCTACACTCTACACCCTACACGCTACACTCTGCACGCTACACGCTACACCCTACACCCTACGCGCTACACTCTACACGCTACACGCTACACTCTACACCATACACCCTACACGCTATACCCGACACCCTACACCCTACATGCTACATGCTACACCCTACACGCTACACTCTACACCCTACACGCTACACTCTACATCCTACACCCTACACGCTATACGCTACACTCTACACTCTACACCCTACACGCAACACGCTACACTCTACACCCTACACGCTACACTCTGCACGCTACACCCTACACCCTACACGCTACACTCTACACGCTACACTCTACACCATACACGCTACACCCTACACTCTACACGCTACGTGCTACACGCTACACACTACACGCTACACCCTACACGCTACACTTTACACTCTACACTCTACACACTACACTCTACACCCTACACCCTACACCCTACTCTACATGCTACACGCTACACGCTACATGCTACACCCTACACGCTACACCCTACACCCTACACGCTACACGCTACACGCTACACTCTACACCCTACACTCTACACCCTACACGCTACACGCTAAACGCTACACGCTACACTCTACACGCTAAACGCTACAGCTTATACCCTACACCCTACACGCTACACTCTACACCCTACACGCTACACCTTACACCCTACACCCTACATGCTACACCCTACACTCTACACAATACACCCTACACGCTACAAGCTACACCCTACGCCCTGCACGCCACACACTACACTCTACACGTTACACCCTACACCCTACACGCTACACTCTACACGCTACACGCTACACGCTACACTCTACACCCTACACGCTACACTCTACACCCTACACACTGCACTCTACACGCTACACGGTACACGCTACACGCTACGCCCTACACCCTGCACGCTACATGTTACACTCTACACCCTACACGCTACACTCTACACCCTACACGCTACACCCTACCCCCTACACGCTACACACTACATGCTACACTCTACACCCTACACGCTGCACTCTATACGCTACACGGTACACGCTACACGCTACACCCTACACCCTACACGCTACACGCTACACCCTACACTGTACACCCTACACCCTACACGCTACACTCTACACGCTACATGCTACACCCTACACTCTACACCCTACACGCTATACGCTACACTCTACACCCTGCACGCTACACGCTACACCCTACACGCTACACTCTACACCCTACACGCTACACTCTACATGCTACACGCTACACGCTACATGCTACACGCTACACCCTACACGCTACACTCTACACCCTACACGCTACACCCTACACCCTACACTCTACACCCTACACCCTACACGCTACACGCTACTCGCTACACTCTACACCCTACCCGCTACACTCTACACGCTACACGCTACACGCTACACTCTACACGCTACACGCTACACTCTACACCCTACACGCAACACGCTACACTCTACACCCTAAACGCTACACTCTGCACGCTACACGCTACACCCTACACCCTACACACTACACTCTACACGCTACACGCTACACTCTACACCATACACGCTACACCCTACACTCTACACCCTACACCCTACACGCTATACCCGACACCCTACACCCTACATGCTACATGCTACACCCTACACTCTACACTCTACACCCTACACGCTACACTCTACATCCTACACCCTACACGCTATACGCTACACTCTACACTCTACACCCTACACGCAACACGCTACACTCTACACCCTACACGCTACACTCTGCACGCTACACGCTACACCCTACACCCTACACGCTACACTCTACACGCTACACTCTACACCATACACGCTACACCCTACACTCTACACCCTACACCCTACACGCTATACCCGACACCCTACACCCTGCATGCTTCACGCTACACGCTACACCCTACACGCTACACGTTACACTCTACACCCTACACGCTACACTCTACACCCTGCACCCTACACGCTACAATCTACACTCTACACCCTACACGCTACACGCTACACGCTACACCCTACACCCTACACTCTACACCCTACACGCTACACCCTACACGCTACACGCTACACCCTACACGCTACACGTTACACTCTACACCCTACACCCTACACCCTACTCTCTACATGCTATACTCTACACCCTACAAGCTACACTCTACACCCTACACGCTACACGCTACACCCTACACGCTAAACGCTACAGCTTATACCCTGCACTCTACACCGTACACCCTACACGCTACACCCTACACCCTACATGCTACACCCTACACCCTACACCCTACATGCTACACCCTACACTCTACACCCTACACCCTACACACTACACGCTACACCCTACACCCTACACTCTACACGCTACACGCTACACTCTACACCCTACACGCAACACCCTACACCCTACACCCTACAAACTACACGCTACACCCTACACCCTACACCCGACACGCTACACCCTACAAGCTACACTCTACTCGCTACACTCTACACCCTACACGCTACACTCTACACCCTACACTCTACACGCTACATGCTACACTCTACATTCTACACAATACACTCTACACGCTACACTCTACACCCTACACGCTACACGCTACACCCTACACCCTACACTCTACATGCTACACCCTACACCCTACACCCTACACTCTACATGCTACACGCTACACGATACATGCTACACGCTACACCCTACACGCTACACGCTACACCCTACAGCCTACACCCTACACACTACACGCTACACTCTACACCCTACACGCTACACCCTACACCCTACACCCTACACGCTACACGCTACACTCTACACCCTACACGCTACACCCTACACTCTACACCCTACACGCTACACCCTACACTCTACACGCTACACGCTACACTCTACACGCTACACTCTACACTCTACACCCTACACCCTACACGCTTCACCCTACACCCTACACGCTACAATCTACACCCTACACCCTACACGCTACACGCTACACCCTACACTCTACACCCTACACCCTACACGCTACACACTATACTCTACACCCTACACGCTACACCCTACACGCAACACGCTACACTCTACACCCTACACGCTACACTCTGCACGCTACACGCTACACCCTACACGCTACACTCTACACGCTACACTCTACACCATACACGCTACACCCTACACTCTACACCCTACACCCTACACGCTATACCCGACACCCTACACCCTGCATGCTTCACACTACACGCTACACTCTACACTCTACACCCTACACGCTACACCCTACACTCTACACCCTACACCCTACACGCTACACGCTACACTCTACACCTTACACGCTACACCCTACACTCCACACCCTACACCTTACATGCTACACGCTACACCCTACACGCTACACATTACACTCTAAACCCTACACTCTACATCCTACACCCTACACTCTACACCCTACACGCTACACTCTACACTCTACACCCCACACGCTACACGCTACACCCTACAAGCTAAACGCTACAAACTACACGCTACATATTACACTCTACACCCTAGCGTGTAGCGTGTAGGGTGTAGAGTGTAGCGTGTAGCATGTAGCGTGTAGGGTGTAGAGTGTAGCATGTAGCGTGTAGGGTGTAGAGTGTAGCGTGTAGGGTGTAGAGTGTAGCATGTAGCGTGTAGGGTGTAGGGTGTAGAGTGTAGAGTGTAGCATGTAGCGTGTAGATTGTAGGGTGTACCGTGTAGGGTGTAGAGTGTAGCATGTAGGGTGTAGGGTGTAGAGTGAAGGGTGTAGCGTGTAGAGTGTAGCGTGTAGCGTGTACGGTGTAGGGTGTAGAGTGTAGGGTGTAGCGTGTAGCGTGTAGCTTGTAGGGTGTAGAGTGTAGCGTGTAGGGTGTAGAGTGTAGCGAGTAGCGTGTAGTGTGTAGGGTGTAGGGTGTAGAGTGTAGGGTGTAGCGTGTAGGGTGTAGCGTGTAGCGTGTAGCGTGTAGCGTGTAGGGTGTAGAGTGTAGCGTGTAGGGTGTACGGTGTAGAGTGTAGGGTATAAGTTGTAGCGTTTCGCGTGTAGAGTGTAGCGTGTAGCGTGTAGGGTGTAGAGTGTAGGGTGTAGAGTGTAGCGTGTAGCGTGTAGCGTGTAGGGTGTAGGGTGAAGCGTGTAGGGTGTAGCATGTAGCGTGTAGCGTGTAGCATGTAGAGTAGGGTGTAGGGTGTAGGGTGTAGAGTGTAGTGTGTAGAGTGTGGAGTGTAGCGTGTAGAGTGTAAAGTGTAGCGTGTAGGGTGTAGCGTGTAGTGTGTAGCGTGTAGCGCGTAGCGTGTAGAGTGTAGGGTATAGAGTGTAGCGTGTAGAGAGTAGGGAGCAGAGTGTAGAGTGTAGCGTGTAGGGTGCAGGGTGTACAGTGTAGGGTGTAGCGTGTAGAGTGTAGGGAGTAGGGTGTAGGGTGTAGCGTGTAGCGTGTAGGGTGTAGCGTGTATCATGTACCGTGTAGCGTGTAGCATGTAGAGTAGGGTGTAGGGTGTAGAGTGTAGCGTGTAGCGTGTAGTGTGTAGCGTGTAGAGTGTAAAGTGTAGCGTGTAGTGTGTAGTGTGTAGCGTGTAGCGTGTAGAGTGTAGGGTATAGAGTGTAGCGTGTAGAGAGTAGGGAGTAGAGTGTAGAGTGTAGCGTGTAGGGTGTAGAGTGTAACGAGTAGCGTGTAGTGTGTAGGGTGTAGGGTGTAGAGTGTAGGGTGTAGCGCGTAGGGTGTAGAGTGTAGCGTGTAGGGTGTAGCGTGTAGCGTGCAGGTGTAGAGTGTAGCGTATAGCGTGTAGGGTGTAGGGTGTAGAGTGTAGGGTGTAGCGTGTAGAGTGTAGCGTGTAGCGCGTAGGGTGTAGGGTGTACAGTGTAGGGTGTAGCGTGTAGAGTGTAGTGTGTGGCGTGCAGGGCGTAGGGTGTAGCGTGTAGGGTGTAGGGTGTAGAGTGTAGGGTGTAGCATGTAGGGTGTAGGGTGTAGGGTGTAGCGTGTAGGGTGTAGAGTGTAGCATGTAGGGTGTACGGTGTAGAGTGTAGGGTATAAGCTGTAGCGTTTAGCGTGTAGAGTGTAGCGTGTAGCGTGTAGGGTGTAGGGTGTAGAGTGTAGCGTGTAGGGTGTAGAGTATAGTGTGTAGCGTGTAGGGTGTATGGTGTAGAGTGTAGAGTGTAGCATGTAGCGTGTAGCGTGTAGAGTGTAGCGTGTAGGGTGTAGAGTGTAGCGTGTTGCATGTAGGGTGTACAGTGTAGCGTGTAGCGTGTAGAGTGTAGGGTGTAGAGTGTAGCGTGTAGAGTGTAGAGTGTAGCGTGTTGCGTATAGAGTGTAGCGTGTAGGTTGTAGAGTGTAGCGTGTAGCGTGTAGGGTGTAGGGTGTAGCGTGTAGCGTGTAGAGTGTAGAGTGTAGCGTGTAGCATGTAGAGTGTAGAGTGTAGCGTGTAGGGTGTAGAGTGTAGCGCGTAGCGTGTAGGGTGTAGGGTGTAGAGTGTAGCGTGTAGAGTGTACGGTGTAGAGTGTAGGGTGTAGCGTGTAGGGTGTAGAGTGTAGCGTGTAGCGTGTAGCGTGTAGGGTGTAGGGTGTAGATTGTAGCGTGTAGGGTGCAGGGTGTAGAGTGTAGCGTGTAGGGAGTAGAGTGTAACGTGTAGCGTGTAGGGTGTAGCGTGTAGCGTGTAGGGTGTAGGGTGTAGAGTGTAACGTGTAGCGTGTAGGGTGTAGCGTGTAGCGTGTAGGGTGTAGCGTGTAGCGTGTAGTGTGTAGCGTGTAGAGTGTAGGGTGTAGAGTGTAGCGTGTAGGGTGTAGCATGTAGCGTGTAGGGTGTAGGGTGTAGAGTGTAGAGTGTAGCGTTTAGGGTGAAGCATGTAGGGTGTAGGGTGTCGGGTATAGCGTGTAGGGTGTAGGGTGTAGAGTGTAGGGTGTAGCGTGTATGGTGTAGAGTGTAGCGTGTAGCGTGCAGAGTATAGCGTGTAGGGTGTAGCGTGTAGCGTGCAGAGTGTAGCGTGTAGGGTATAGAGTGTAGCGTGTTGCGTGTAGGGTGTAGAGTGTAGCGTGTAGCGTGTAGAGTGTAGAGTGTAGCGTGTAGCGTGTAGAGTGTAGCGTGTAGGGTGTAGAGTATAGCGTGTAGCGTGTAGGGTGTAGGGTGTAGAGTGTAGAGTGTAGCATGTAGCGTGTAGCGTGTAGAGTGTAGCGTGTAGCGTGTAGAGTGTAGGGTGTAGCGTGTAGCGTGTAGCGTGTAGAGTGTAGAGTGTAGCGTGTAGGGTGTAGAGTGTAGCGTGTAGCGTGTAGGGTGTAGGGTGTAGAGTGTAGCGTGTAGCGTGTAGAGTGTACGGTGTAGAGTGTAGGGTGTAGCGTGTAGCGTGTAGCGTGTAGGGTGTAGAATATAGCGTGTAGAGAGTAGGGTGTAGGGTGCAGAGTGTAGGGTGTAGGGTGTAGAGTGTAACGTGTAGCGTGTAGGGTGTAGCATGTAGCGTGTAGGGTGTAGGGTGTAGAGTGTAGGGTGTAGCGTGTAGGGTGTAGCGTGTAGCGTGTAGGGTGTAGGGTGTAGAGTGTAGGGTGTAGTGTGTAGGGTGTAGCGTGTATCGTGTAGCGTGTAGAGTGTAGCGTCTAGCGTATAGGTTGTAGCGTGTAGCGTGTAGATTGTAGCGTGTAGGGTGTAGGGTGTAGGGTGTAGCGTGTAGGGTGTAGATTGTAGCGTGTAGCGTGTAGGGTGTAGGGTGTAGAGTGCAGAGTGTAGGGTGTAGAGTGTAACGTGTAGTGTGTAGGGTGTAGCGTGTAGCGTGTAGTGTGTAGCGTGTAGGGTGTAGAGTGTAGCGTGTAGGGTGTAGCATGTAGCGTGTAGGGTGTATAGTGTAGAGTGTAGCGTGTAGTGTGAAGCATGCAGAGTGTAGGGTGTCGGGTATAGCGTGTAGGGTGTAGGGTGTAGAGTTTAGGGTGTAGCGTGTATGGTGTAGAGTGTAGCGTGTAGAGTGTAGCGTGTAGGGTGTAGGGTGTAGCGTGTAGCGTGCAGAGTGTAGCGTGTAGGGTGTAGAGTGTAGCGTGTTGCGTGTAGGGTGTAGCGTGTAGGGTGTAGAGTATAGTGTGTAGCGTGTAGGGTGTAGGGTGTAGAGTGTAGGGTGTAGCGTGTAGCGTGTAGGGTGTAGGGTGTAGATTGTAGCGTGTAGGGTGTAGGGTGTAGCGTGTAGGGTGTAGGGTGTAGAGTGTAGCGTGTAGCGTGTAGGGTGTAGGGTGTAGAGTGTAGAGTGTGGGGTGTAGAGTGTAGCATGTAGAGTGTAGGGTGTAGAGTGTAGGGTGTAGAGTGTAACGTGTAGCGTGTAGGATGTAGCGTGTAGCAGGTAGGGTGCAGGGTGTAGAGTGTAGCGTGTAGGGTGTAGAGTGTAGCGTGTAGCATGCAGAGTATAGCGTGTAGGGTGTAGCGTGTAGCGTGCAGAGTGTAGCGTGTAGGGTGTAGAGTGTAGCGTGTTGCGTGTAGGGTGTAGAGTGTAGCGTGTAGCGTGTAGAGTGTAGAGTGTAGCGTGTAGCGTGTAGAGTGTAGCGTGTAGGGTGTAGAGTATAGCGTGTAGCGTGTAGGGTGTAGGGTGTAGAGTGTAGAGTGTAGCATGTAGCGTGTAGCGTGTAGAGTGTAGCGTGTAGCGTGTAGATTGTAGGGTGTAGCGTGTAGCGTGTAGCGTGTAGACTGTAGGGTGTAGAGTGTAGCGTGTAGCGTGTAGAGTGTAGAGTGTAGCGTGTAGCGTGTAGGGTGTAGAGTGTAGCGTGTAGCGTGTAGGGTGTAGGGTGTAGAGTGTAGCGTGTAGCGTGTAGAGTGTACGGTGTAGAGTGTAGGGTGTAGCGTGTAGGGTGTAGAGTGTAGCGTGTAGCGTGTAGGGTTAAGCTACACACTACACACTAAACACAAAAAGAAAAGGATATGGCAAACCAATGGGATCCACGTTAAATAGTCAATTTTATTGTACAAAAATAGTAATCCACAAACAGAACCAGGCAAAAAAAAAATAAAAAAACATTTAAAACACTAGTATGGCTGAATAGGCCATAAGTAATTTTACCCGAGGGAATGAAGGAAGCTAATACTTTACAGCATATGTGAGACAGGAGAAATAACCAGAGAGAAAAAATTGCTAGGTATGCGGGTACACCAATCTTAGTCAAATCTACATATAAGAAGCCTATTGTTTACTGCCAACTGTGACCCCCTGAGTACTATGACAGGAAACATATACTCCAGCCTAGTATCTGGAAGAAATACATCATGGATCCTATTTTGTTCAACACAGCATGCGTGCGCACAGTTGGTAAGCAAATGAAAGCAGACCCCTATAGAAAGGTAATCAGGGAAATAGATATGCTGCAGTACTACAAAATCCTAGTTATTTGGATAAATGTATGCATACAGACGCCTTGTGGAAATACAAAGAATCAGGATCCATTGTCCTAAGGCTTGGAAAAATGCCAGGCCATGCATGAAGTAAATAGGTGTAATTCCATAGCAGTTGTATAGATAAGTTACCCAAGTCCTGTCCCTCGGGAAAAAAACAAAGGAAGCCCTGAACCCCACGCGTATCAACGCTACTCAAGCGTCTTCATCAGAGGAAAAAGTGACACCCTACACGCTACACGCTACACTCTACACCCTACACGCTACACTCTACACCCTACACGCTACACCCTACACTCTACACGCTACATGCTACACTCTACACCCTACACAATACACGCTACTTGCTACACCCTACATGCTACACGCTACACGCTACACGCTACACGCTACACCCTACACGGTACACCCTACACCCTACACCCTACACCCTACACGCTACACGCTACACCCTACACCCTACACGCTACAATCTACACGCTACACGCTACACACTATACGCTACACGCTAGACGCTACACTCTACACGCTACACGATACACGCTACACCCTACATGCTACACCCTACACTCTACACCCTACACCCTACACGCTACACGCTACACGCTACACGCTACATCCTACACGCTACACCCTACACTCTACACCCTACACCCTACACGCTACACGCTACACGCTACACCCTACACGCTACACCCTACACTCTACACCCTACACGCTACACCCTACACGCTACACGTTACACTCTACACCCTACACCCTACACTCTACACCCTGCACCCTACTCTCTACACGCTACACTCTACACCCTACACGCTACACTCTACACTCTACACCCTACACCCTACACGCTACACGCTACACGCTACACTCTACACGCTAAACGCTACAGCTTATACCCTACACTCTACACCGTACACCCTACATGCTACACTCTACACCCTACACGCTACACCCTACACCCTACACCCTACATGCTACACCCTACACTCTACACCCTACACCCTACACGCTACACCCTATGCCCTGCACGCCACGCACTACACTCTACACGCTACACCCTACACCCTACACTGTACACCCTACACCCTACACGCTACACGCTACACTCTACACGCTACACCCTACACTCTACACCCTACACCCTACACGCTATACGCTACACTCTACACCCTGCACGCTACACGCTACACTCTACACCCTACACGCTACACCCTACACTCTACACCCTACACCCTACACACTACACGCTACTCGCTACACTCTAAACCCTACACGCTACACTCTACACTCTACTCCCTACTCTCTACACGCTACACTCTATACCCTACACTCTACACGCTACGCGCTACACGCTACACACTACACACTACACGCTACACTTTACACTCTACAGGCTACACACTACACGCTACACGCTACACTCTACACCCTACACCCTACTCTACATGCTACACGCTACACGGTACATGATACACGCTACACCCTACACGCTACACGCTACACCCTACACGCTACACGCTACACTCCACACCCTACACGCTACACCCTACACCCTACTCCCTACACTCTACACGCTACACCCTACACCCTACACTGTACACCCTACACCCTACATGCTACACTCTACACTCTGCTCCCTACTCTCTACACGCTACACTCTATACCCTACACTCTACACGCTACGCGCTACACGCTACACACTACACGCTACACCCGACACGCTACACTTTACACTCTACACGCTACACTCCACACTCTACACACTACACTCTACACCCTACACCCTACACCCTACTCTACATGCTACACGCTACACGCTACATGCTACACCCTATACGCTTCACCCTACACCCTACACGCTACACGCTACACGCTACACTCTACACCCTACACTCTACACCCTACACGCTACACGCTACACGCTAAACGCTACAGCTTATACCCTACACTCTACACCGTACACCCTACACGCTACACTCTACACCCTGCACGCTACACCCTACACCCTACACCCTACATGCTACACCCTACACTCTACACCCTACACCCTACATGCTACACTCTACACCCTACACCCTACTCTACATGCTACATGCTACACGGTACATGATACACGCTACACCCTACACGCTACACGCTACACCCTACACGCTACACGCTACACTCTACACCCTACACGCTACACCCTACACCCTACTCCCTACACTCTACACGCTACACGCTACACCCTACACCCTACACTGTACACCCTACACCCTGCACGCTACACTCTATACCCTACACTCTACACGCTACGCGCTACACGCTACACACTACACGCTACACCCTACACGCTACACTTTACACTCTACACGCTACACTCTACACACTACACTCTACACCCTACACCCTACTCTACATGCTACACGCTACACGCTACATGCTACACCCTACACGCTACACCCTACACCCTACACGCTACACGCTACACTCTACACCCTACACGCTACACCCTACACCCTACACCCTACATGCTACACCCTACACTCTACACCCTACACCCTACACGCTACACCCTACGCCCTGCACGCCACACTACACTCTACACGCTACACCCTACACGCTACACTCTACACTCTACACCCTACACGCTACACTCTACACCCTACACACTACACTCTACACGCTACACGGTACACGCTACACGCTACGCCCTACACCCTACACGCTACATGTTACACTCTACACCCTACACCCTACACTCTACACCCTACACCCTACACGCTACACCCTACGCCCTGCACGCCACACACTACACTCTACACGCTACACCCTACACGCTACACACTACACTCTACACCCTACACGCTACACTCTACACCCTACACACTACACTCTACACGCTACACGGTACACGCTACACGCTACGCCCTACACCCTACACGCTACATGTTACACTCTACACCCTACACCCTACACGCTACACACTACACGCTACACTCTACACCCTACACGCTGCACTCTATACGCTACACGGTACACGCTACACGCTACACCCTACACCCTACATGCTACACGCTACACCCTACACTGTACACCCTACACCCTACACGCTACACTCTACACGCTACATGCTACACCCTACACTCTACACCCTACACGCTATACGCTACACTCTACACCCTGCAAGCTACACTCTACACCCTACACGCTACACTCTACACCCTACACGCTACACTCTACATGCTACACGCTACACGCTACATGCTACACGCTACACCCTACACGCTACACTCTACACCCTACACCCTACACCCTACACGCTACACTCTACACCCTACACGCTACACCCTACACTCTACACCCTACACCCTACACGCTACTCGCTACACTCTACACCCTACCCGCTACACTCTACACGCTACACGCTACACTCTACACTCTACACGCTACACGCTACACTCTACACCCTACACGCAACACGCTACACTCTACACCCTACACGCTACACTCTGCACGCTACACGCTACACCCTACACCCTACACGCTACACTCTACACGCTACACGCTACACTCTACACCATACACGCTACACCCTATACTCTACACCCTACACCCTACACACTACACGCTACTCGCTACACTCTACACCCTACACGCTACACTCTACACTCTACTCCCTACTCTCTACACGCTACACTCTATACCCTACACTCTACACGCTACGCGCTACACGCTACACACTACACACTACACACTACACGCTACACTTTACACTCTACACGCTACACACTACACGCTACACGCTACACTCTACACCCTACACCCTACTCTACATGCTACACGCTACATGGTACATGATACACGCTACACCCTACACGCTACACGCTACACCCTACACGCTACACGCTACACTCCACACCCTACACGCTACACCCTACACCCTACTCCCTACACTCTACACGCTGCACGCTACACCCTACACCCTACACTGTACACCCTACACCCTACATGCTACACTCTACACTCTGCTCCCTACTCTCTACACGCTACACTCTATACCCTACACTCTACACGCTACGCGCTACACGCTACACACTACATGCTACACCCTACACGCTACACTTTACACTCTACACGCTACACTCCACACTCTACACACTACACTCTACACCCTACACCCTACACCCTACTCTACATGCTACACGCTACACGCTACATGCTACACCCTACACGCTTCACCCTACACCCTACACGCTACACGCTACACGCTACACTCTACACCCTACACGCTACACTCTACACCCTGCACGCTACACCCTACACCCTACATGCTACACCCTACACTCTACACCCTACACCCTACATGCTACACTCTACACCCTACACCCTACTCTACATGCTACACGCTACACGGTACATGATAAACGCTACACCCTACACGCTACACGCTACACGCTACACGCTACACTCTACACCCTACACGCTACACCCTACACCCTACTCCCTACACTCTACACGCTACACGCTACACCCTACACTGTACACCCTACACCCTGCACGCTACACTCTACACTCTGCTCCCTACTCTCTACACGCTACACTCTATACCCTACACTCTACACGCTACGCGCTACACGCTACACACTACACGCTACACCCTACACGCTACACTTTACACTCTACACGCTACACTCTACACTCTACACACTACACTCTACACCCTACACCCTACTCTACATGCTACACGCTACACGCTACATGCTACACCCTACACGCTACACCCTACACCCTACACGCTACACGCTACACGCTACACTCTACACCCTACACTCTACACCCTACACGCTACACGCTACACGCTACACGCTACACTCTAGACGCTAAACGCTACAGCTTATACCCTACACTCTACACCGTACACCCTACACGCTACACTCTACACCCTACACGCTACACCCTACACCCTACACCCTACATGCTACACCCTACACTCTACACCCTACACCCTACACGCTACAACCTACGCCCTGCACGCCACACACTACACTCTACATGCTACACCCTACACGCTACACTCTACACGCTACACGCTACACGCTACACGCTACACTCTACACCCTACACGCTACACTCTACACCCTACACACTACACTCTACACGCTACACGGTACACGCTACACGCTACGCCCTACACCCTACACGCTACATGTTACACTCTACACCCTACAGGCTACACTCTACACCCTACACGCTACACCCTACACCCTACACGCTACACACTACACGCTACACTCTACACCCTACACGCTGCACTCTATACGCTACACGGTACACGCTACACGCTACACCCTACACTGTACACCCTACACCCTACACGCTACACTCTACACGCTACATGCTACACCCTACACTCTACACCCTACACGCTATACGCTACACTCTACACCCTGCACGCTACACGCTACACGCTACACCCTACACGCTACACTCTACACCCTACACGCTACACTCTACATGCTACACGCTACACGCTACATGCTACACGCTACACCCTACACGCTACACTCTACACCCTACACCCTACACCCTACACGCTACACTCTACACCCTACACGCTACACCCTACACTCTACACCCTACACCCTACACGCTACTCGCTACACTCTACACCCTACCCGCTACACTCTACACGCTACACTCTACACTCTACACGCTACACGCTACACTCTACACCCTACCCGCTACACTCTACACGCTACACTCTACACTCTACACGCTACACGCTACACTCTACACCATACACGCTACACCCTACACTCTACACCCTACACCCTACACGCTATACCCGACACCCTACACCCTACATGCTTCACCCTACACGCTACACTCTACACTCTACACCCTACACGCTACATGCTACACTCTACACGCTACACTCTACACCCTACATGCTACACTCTACATCCTACACCCTACACGCTATACGCTACACTCTACACCCTGCACGCTTCACGCTACACTCTACACCCTACACGCTACACTCTACACCCTACACGCTACACCCTACACTCTACACTCTCCACCCTACACGCTACATGCTACACTCTACACGCTACACCCTACACGCTACACTCTACACCCTACACGCAACACCCTACACTCTACACCCTACACCCTAAACCCTACACGCTACACCCTACACGCTACACTCTACACCCTACACCCTACACTTTACACCCTACACGCTACACGCTACACTCTGCACCCTACGCCCTACACACGCTACACCCTACACTCTACACGCTACATGCTACACTCTACACCCTACACGATACATGCTACACCCTACACGCTACAGCCTACACGCTACACGCTACACTCTACACCCTACAAGCTACACGCTACACCCTACACTCTACACCCTACACCGTACACGCTACACGCTACACTCTACACGCTACACCCTTCACTCTACACCCTACACTCTACATGCTGCACTCTACACCCTACACGGTACACCCTACAATCTACACGCTACATGCTACACTCTACACTCTACACCCTACACCCTACACGCTACATGCTACACTCTACACCCTACACGCTACACTCTACACCCTACCCGCTACATGCTACACTCTACACCATACACCCTACACGCTACATGCTACACGCTACACTCTACACCCTACACGCTACACGCTAGGGTGTAGAGTGTAATATGTAGCGTGTAGTTTGTAGCGTTTAGCTTGTAGGGTGTAGCGGGTAGCGTGTAGGGTGTAGAGTGTAGCGTGTAGCGTGTAGCATGTAGGGTGTAGGGTGTAGAGTGTAGAGTGTAGCGTGTAGGGTGTAGAGTATAGGGTGTAGGATGTAGAGTGTAGGGTTTAGAGTGTAATGTGTAGCGTGTAGGGTGTAGCGTGTAGCATGTAGGGTGTAGGGTGTGGAGTGTAGGGTGTAGTGTGTAGGGTGTAGAGTGTAGCGTGTAGCGTGTAGGGTGTAGGGTGTAGAGTGTAGGGTGTAGCGTGTAGGGTGTAGAGTGTAGCGTGTAGGGTGTAGCATGTAGCGTGCAAGGTGTAGAGTGTAGCGTATAGCGTGTAGGGTGTAGAGTGTAGGGTGTAGCGTGTAGGGTGTAGAGTGTAGGGTGTAGCGTGTAGGGTGTAGAGTGTAGCGTGTAGCGTGTAGGGTGTAGGGTGTAGAGTGTAGCGTGTAGGGTGTAGAGTGTAGCGTGTAGCGTGTAGGGTGTAGGGTGTAGGGTGTAGCATGTAGTGTGTAGGGTATAGAGTGTAGCGTCTAGGGTGTAGAGTGTAGCGTGTAGCGTGTAGGGTGTAGAGTGTAGCGTGTAGGGTGTAGAATATAGCGTGTAGAGAGTAGGGTGTAGGGTGTAGAGTGTAGGGTGTAGGGTGTAGAGTGTAACGTGTAGCGTGTAGGGTGTAGCGTGTAGGGTGTAGCGTGTAGCGTGTAGGGTGTAGGGTGTAGAGTGTAGGGTGTAGCGTGTAGGGTGTAGAGTGTAGCGTGTAGCGTGTAGGGTGTAGGGTGTAGAGTGTAGGGTGTAGCGTGTAGGGTGTAGAGTGTAGCGTGTAGGGTGTAGCATGTAGCGTGCAGGGTGTAGAGTGTAGCGTATAGCGTGTAGGGTGTAGAGTGTAGGGTGTAGCGTGTAGGGTGTAGAGTGTAGGGTGTAGCGTGTAGGGTGTAGAGTGTAGCGTGTAGCGTGTAGGGTGTAGGGTGTAGAGTGTAGCGTGTAGGGTGTAGAGTGTAGCGTGTAGCGTGTAGGGTGTAGGGTGTAGGGTGTAGCATGTAGTGTGTAGGGTATAGAGTGTAGCGTCTAGGGTGTAGAGTGTAGCGTGTAGCGTGTAGGGTGTAGAGTGTAGCGTGTAGGGTGTAGAATATAGCGTGTAGAGAGTAGGGTGTAGGGTGTAGAGTGTAGGGTGTAGGGTGTAGAGTGTAACGTGTAGCGTGTAGGGTGTAGCGTGTAGCGTGTAGGGTGTAGGGTGTAGAGTGTAGGGTGTAGCGTGTAGGGTGTAGCGTGTAGCGTGTAGGGTGTAGAGTGTAGGGTGTAGCGTGTAGGGTGTAGCGTGTATCGTGTAGCGTGTAGAGTGTAGCGTCTAGCGTATAGGGTGTAGCGTGTAGCGTGTAGATTGTAGCGTGTAGTGTGTAGGGTGTAGCGTGTAGCGTGTAGGGTGTAGAGTGTAGCGTGTAGTGTGTAGGGTGTAGGGTGTAGAGTGCAGAGTGTAGGGTGTAGAGTGTAGCGTGTAGAGTGTAGAGTGCAGAGTGTAGGGTGCAGAGTGTAACGTGTAGTGTGTAGGGTGTAGCGTGTAGCATGTAGGGTGTAGCGTGTAGCGTGTAGGGTGTAGCGTGTAGCGTGTAGGGTGTAGCGTGTAGCGTGTAGTGTGTAGCGTGTAGGGTGTAGGGTGTAGAGTGTAGCGTGTAGCGTGTAGGGTGTAGGGTGTAGAGTGCAGAGTGTAGGGTGTAGAGTGTAGCGTGTAGAGTGTAGGGTGTAGAGTGTAGGGTGTAGAGTGTAACGTGTAGTGTGTAGAGTGTAGCGTGTAGGGTGTAGGGTGTAGAGTGTAACGTGTAGCGTGTAGGGTGTAGCGTGTAGCGTGTAGGGTGTAGCGTGTAGCGTGTAGTGTGTAGCGTGTAGGGTGTAGGGTGTAGAGTGTAGCGTGTAGGGTGTAGAGTGTAACGTGTAGCGTGTAGGGTGTAGTGTGTAGGGTGTAGGGTGTAGAGTGTAACGTGTAGCGTGTAGGGTGTAGCGTGTAGCGTGTAGGGTGTAGCGTGTAGCGTGTAGTGTGTAGCGTGTAGGATGTAGGGTGTAGAGTGTAGCGTGTAGGGTGTAGCATGTAGCGTGTAGGGTGTAGGGTGTATAGTGTAGCGTGTTGCGTGTAGGGTGAAGCATGCAGGGTGTAGGGTGTCGGGTATAGCGTGTAGGGTGTAGGGTGTAGAGTGTAGGAAGTAGCGTGTATGGTGTAGAGTGTAGCGTGTAGAGTGTAGCGTGTAGGGTGTAGGGTGTAGCGTGTAGCGTGCAGAGTGTAGCGTGTAGGGTGTAGAGTGTAGCGTGTTGCGTGTAGGGTGTAGAGTGTAGCGTGTAGAGTGTAGAGTGTAGCGTGTAGCGTGTAGCGTGTAGAGTGTAGCGTGTAGGGTGTAGAGTATAGTGTGTAGCGTGTAGGGTGTATGGTGTAGAGTGTAGAGTGTAGCATGTAGCGTGTAGAGTGTAGAGTGTAGCGTGTAGGGTGTAGAGTGTAGCGTGTTGCATGTAGGGTGTACAGTGTAGCGTGTAGCGTGTAGAGTGTAGGGTGTAGAGTGTAGCGTGTAGCGTGTAGAGTGTAGGGTGTAGAGTGTAGCGTGTAGCGTGTAGAGTGTAGCGTGTAGCGTGTAGGTTGTAGAGTGTAGCGTGTAGCATGTAGGGTGTAGGGTGTAGGGTGTAGCGTGTAGCGTGTAGAGTGTAGAGTGTAGCGTGTAGCATGTAGAGTGTAGAGTGTAGCGTGTAGGGTGTAGAGTGTAGCGCGTAGCGTGTAGGGTGTAGGGTGTAGAGTGTAGCGTGTAGCGTGTATAGTGTACGGTGTAGAGTGTAGGGTGTAGCGTGTAGGGTGTAGAGTGCAGCGTGTAGCGTGTAGCGTGTAGGGTTAAGCTACACGCTACACACTAAACACAAAAAGAAAAGGATATGCAAACCAATGGGATCCACCTTAAATAGTCAATTTTATTGCACAAAACTAGTAATCCACAAACAGAACCAGGCAAAACATACATTTAAAAACATTTAAAACACTAGTATGGCTGAATAGGCCATAAGTAATTTTACCCGAGGGAATGAAGGAAGCTAATACTTTACAGCATATGTGAGACAGGAGAAATAACCAGAGAGAAAAAATTGCTAGGTATGCGGGTACACCAATCTTAGTCAAATCTACATATAAGAAGCCTATTGTTTACTGCCAACTGTGACCCCCTGAGTACTATGACAGGAAACATATACTCCAGCCTAGTATCTGGAAGAAATACATCATGGATCCTATTTTGTTCAACACAGCATGCGTGCGCACAGTTGGTAAGCAAATGAAAGCAGACCCCTATAGAAAGGTAATCAGGGAAATAGATATGCTGCAGTACTACAAAATCCTAGTTATTTGGATAAATGTATGCATACAGACGCCTTGTGGAAATACAAAGAATCAGGATCCATTGTCCTAAGGCTTGGAAAAATGCCAGGCCATGCATGAAGTAAACAGGTGTAATTCCATAGCAGTTGTAAAGATAAGTTACCCAAGTCCTGTCCCTTGGGAAAAAAACAAAGGAAGCCCTGAACCCCACGCGTATCGACGCTACTCAAGCGTCTTCATCAGAGGAAAAAGTGACACCCTTCACGCTACACGCTACACTCTACACCCTACACGCTACACTCTACACCCTACACGCTACACCCTACACTCTACACGCTACACGCTACACTCTACACCCTACACGCTACACTCTACACCCTACACGGTACACCCTACACTCTACACGCTACATGCTACACTCTACACCCTACACAATACACGCTACTTGCTACACCCTACATGCTACACTCTACACGCTACACGCTACACGCTACACCATACATGGTACACCCTACACCCTACACCCTATACGCTACAATCTACACGCTACACGCTACACACTATACGCTACACGCTAGACGCTACACTCTACACGCTACACGATACACGCTACACCCTACACGCTACACCCTACACCCTACAACCTACACGCTACACGCTACACCCTACACCCTACACCCTACACGCTACACCCTACACTCTACACCCTACACCCTACACGCTACACCCTACGCCCTGCACGCCACACACTACACTCTACACGCTACACCCTACACCCTACACTGTACACCCTACACCCTACACGCTACACGCTACACTCTACACGCTACACCCTACACTCTACACCCTACACCCTACACGCTATACGCTACACTCTACACCTGCACGCTACACGCTACACCCTACACGCTACACTCTACACCCTACACGCTACACCCTACACTCTACACCCTACACCCTACACACTACACGCTACTCGCTACACTCTACACCCTACACGCTACACTCTACACTCTACTCCCTACTCTCTACACGCTACACTCTATATCCTACACTCTACACGCTACGCGCTACACACTACACACTACACGCTACACGCTACACTCTACACCCTACACCCTACTCTACATGCTACACGCTACACGGTACATGATACACGCTACACCCTACTCGCTACACGCTACACCCTACACGCTACACGCTACACTCCACACCCTACACGCTACACCCTACACCCTACTCCCTACACTCTACACGCTACACGCTACACCCTACACCCTACACTGTACACCCTACACCCTACACGCTACACTCTACACTCTGCTCCCTACTCTCTACACGCTACACTCTATACCCTACACTCTACACGCTACGCGCTACACGCTACACACTACACGCTACACCCTACACGCTACACTTTACACTCTACACGCTACACTCCACACTCTACACACTACACTCTACACCCTACACCCTACTCTACATGCTACACGCTACACGCTACATGCTACACCCTACACGCTTCACCCTACACCCTACATGCTACACGCTACACGCTACACTCTACACCCTACACTCTACACCCTACACGCTACACGCTACACGCTACACTCTACACGCTAAACGCTGCAGCTTATACCCTACACTCTACACCGTACACCCTACACGCTACACTCTACACCCTACACGCTACACCCTACACCCTACACCCTACATGCTACACCCTACACTCTACACCCTACACCCTACACTCTACACCCTACACCCTACTCTACATGCTACACGCTACACGGTACATGATACACGCTACACCCTACACGCTACACGCTACACCCTACACGCTACACGTTACACGCTACACTCTACACCCTACACGCTACACCCTACACCCTACTCCCTACACTCTACACGCTACACGCTACACCCTACACCCTACACTGTACACCCTACACCCTGCACGCTACACTCTACACTCTGCTCCCTACTCTCTACACGCTACACTCTATACCCTACACTCTACACGCTACACGCTACACGCTACACACTACACGCTACACCCTACACGCTACACTTTACACTCTACACGCTACACACTACACTCTACACACTACACTCTACACCCTACACCCTACACCCTACTCTACATGCTACACGCTACACGCTACATGCTACACCCTACACGCTACACCCTACACCCTACACGCTACACTCCACACCCTACACTCTACACCCTACACGCTACACGCTACACGCTACACTCTACACGCTAAACGCTACAGCTTATACCATACTCTCTACACCGTACACCCTACACGCTACACTCTACACGCTACACGCTACACCCTACACCCTACACCCTACATGCTACACCCTACACTCTACACCCTACACCCTACACGCTACACGCTACACCCTATGCCCTGCACGCCACACACTACACTCTACACGCTACACCCTACACGCTACACTCTACACGCTACACGCTACACTCTACACCCTACACGCTACACTCTACACCCTACACACTACACTCTACACGCTACACGGTACACGCTACACGCTACGCCCTACACCCTACACGCTACATGTTACACTCTACACCCTACACGCTACACTCTACACCCTACACGCTACACCCTACACCCTACACGCTACACACTACACGCTACACTCTACACCCTGCACGCTACACGCTACACGCTACACCCTACACGCTACACTCTACACCCTACACGCTGCACTCTATACGCTACACGGTAAACGCTACACGCTACACCCTACACCCTACACGCTACACTCTACACGCTACATGCTACACCCTACACTCTACACCCTACACGCTATACGCTACACTCTACACCCTGCACGCTACACGCTACACGCTACACCCTACACGCTACACTCTACACCCTACACGCTACACTCTACATGCTACACGCTACACGCTACACCCTACACGCTACACGCTACACCCTACACGCTACACCCTACACGCTACACCCTACACCCTACACGCTACACTCTACACCCTACACGCTACACCCTACACTCTACACCCTACACGCTACTAGCTACACTCTACACCCTACCTGCTACACTCTACACGCTACACGCTACACTCTACACTCTACACGCTACACGCTACACTCTACACCCTACACGCAACAGGCTACACTCTACACCCTACACGCTACACTCTGCACGCTACACGCTACACCCTACACCCTACACGCTACACTCTACACGCTACACGCTACACTCTACACCATACACGCTACACCCTACACTCTACACCCTACACCCTACACGCTATACCCGACACCCTACACCCTACATGCTTCACCCTACACGCTACACTCTACACTCTACACCCTACACCCTACACGCTACATGCTACACCCTACATGCTACACTCTACACCCTACACGCTACACTCTACATCCTACACCCTACACGCTATACGCTACACTCTACACCCTGCACGCTACACGCTACACTCTACACCCTACACGCTACACTCTACACCCTACACGCTACACCCTACACTCTACACCCTCCACCCTACACGCTACACGCTACACTCTACACGCTACACCCTACACGCTACATGCTACACTCTACACCCTACACGCAACACCCTACACTCTACACCCTACACCCTAAACCCTACACCCTACACCCTACACTCTACACCCTACACGCTACACGCTACACTCTACACCCTACACCCTACACATGCTACACGCTACACACTACACTCTACACCCTACACGCTACACTCTACACCCTACACGCTACACCCTACACTCTACACGCTACATGCTACACTCTACACCCTACACCCTACACGATACATGCTACACCCTACACGCTACAGCCTACACGCTACACGCTACACTCTACACCCTACAAGCTACACGCTACACGCTACACCCTACACTCTACACCCTACACGCTACATGCTACACTCTACACCCTACACCCTACACGCTACATGCTACACGCTACACTCTACACCCTACACGCTACACGCTAGGGTGTAGAGTGTAATATGTAGCGTGTAGTTTGTAGCGTTTAGCTTGTAGGGTGTAGCGTGTGGCGTGTGGGGTGTAGAGTGTAGCGTGTAGCGTGTAGCATGTAGGGTGTAGGGTGTAGAGTGTAACGTGTAGCGTGTAGTTTGTAGCGTTTAGCTTGTAGGGTGTAGCGTGTGGCGTGTGGGGTGTAGAGTGTAGCGTGTAGCGTGTAGCATGTAGGGTGTAGGGTGTAGAGTGTAACGTGTAGCGTGTAGGGTGTAGCGTGTAGCGTGTAGGGTGTAGGGTGTAGAGTGTAGGGTGTAGCGTGTAGGGTGTAGCGTGTAGCGTGTAGCGTGTAGGGTGTAGGGTGTAGAGTGTAGGGTGTAGTGTGTAGGGTGTAGCGTGTATCGTGTAGCGTGTAGAGTGTAGCGTCTAGTGTATAGGGTGTAGCGTGTAGCGTGTAGATTGTAGCATGTAGGGTGTAGGGTGCAGGGTGTAGCGTGTAGCGTGTAGGGTGTAGATTGTAGCGTGTAGCGTGTAGGGTGTAGGGTGTAGAGTGCAGAGTGTAGGGTGTAGAGTGTAACGTGTAGTGTGTAGGGTGTAGGGTGTAGCATGTAGCGTGTAGGGTGTAGGGTGTATAGTGTAGAGTGTAGCGTGTAGTGTGAAGCATGCAGGGTGTAGGGTGTCGGGTATAGCGTGTAGGGTGTAGGGTGTAGAGTGTAGGGTGTAGCGTGTATGGTGTAGAGTGTAGCGTGTAGAGTGTAGCGTGTAGGGTGTAGGGTGTAGCGTGTAGCGTGCAGAGTGTAGCGTGTAGGGTGTAGAGTGTAGCGTGTAGCGTGTAGGGTGTAGCGTGTAGCATGTATCGTGTAGCGTGTAGCATGTAGAGTGTAGGGTGTAGGGTGTAGGGTGTAGCATGTAGAGTGTAGGGTGTAGGGTGTAGCGTGTAGAGTGTAGGGTATAGAGTGTAGCGTGTAGCGTGTAGAGAGTAGGGTGTAGAGTGTAGAGTGTAGCGTGTAGGGTGTAGAGTGTAGCGTGTAGGGTGTAGAGTGTAGCGTGTAGAGTGTATTGTGTGGAATGTAGAGTGTAGCATGTAGCGTGTAGAGTGTAGGGTGTAGAGTGTAGCGTGTAGGGTGTAGAGTGTAGCGTGTAGAGTGTAGCGTGTAGGGTGTAGCGTGTCGGGTGTAGGGTGTAGGGTGTAGCGTGTAGTTTGTAGGGTGTAGGGTGTAGGGTGTTGCGTGTAGGGTGTAGAGTGTAGCGTGTAGCGTGTAGAGTGTAGCGTGTAGGGTGTAGGGTGTAGCGTGTAGTGTGTAGGGTGTAGGGTGTAGAGTGTAGGGTGTAGCATGTAGGGTGTAGGGTGTAGGGTGTAGCATGTAGGGTGTAGAGTGTAGCGTGTAGGGTGTACGGTGTAGAGTGTAGGGTATAAGCTGTAGCGTTTAGCGTGTAGGGTGTAGCGTGTAGCGTGTAGGGTGTAGAGTGTAGCGTGTAGGGTGTAGAGTATAGCATGTAGAGAGTAGGGTGTAGGGTGTAGGTTGTAGAGTGTAACGTGTAGCGTGTAGGGTGTAGCGTGTAGCGTGTAGGGTGTAGGGTGTAGAGTGTAGGGTGAAGGGTGTAGCGTGTAGCGTGTAGCGTGTAGGGTGTAGGGTGCAGATTGTAGCGTGTAGGGTGCAAGGTGTAGAGTGTAGCGTGTAGGGTGTAGAGTGTAACGTGTAGCGTGTAGGGTGTAGCGTGTAGCGTGTAGGGTGTAGAGTGTAACGTGTAGCGTGTAGGGTGTAGCGTGTAGCGTGTAGGGTGTAGCGTGTAGCGTGTAGAGTGTAGCATGTAGCGTGTAGCGTGTAGGGTTAAGCTACACACTACACACTAAACACAAAAAGAAAAGGATATGCAAACCAATGGGATCCACGTTAAATAGTCAATTTTATTGTACAAAAATAGTAATCCACAAACAGAACCAGGCAAAACATACATTTAAAAACATTTAAAACACTAGTATGGCTGAATAGGCCATAAGTAATTTTACCCGAGGGAATGAAGGAAGCTAATACTTTACAGCATATGTGAGACAGGAGAAATAACCAGAGAGAAAAAATTGCTAGGTATGCGGGTACACCAATCTTAGTCAAATCTACATATAAGAAGCCTATTGTTTACTGCCAACTGTGACCCCCTGAGTACTATGACAGGAAACATATACTCCAGCCTAGTATCTGGAAGAAATACATCATGGATCCTATTTTGTTCAACACAGCATGCGTGCGCACAGTTGGTAAGCAAATGAAAGCAGACCCCTATAGAAAGGTAATCAGGGAAATAGATATGCTTGCAGTACTACAAAATCCTAGTTATTTGGATAAATGTATGCATACAGACGCCTTGTGGAAATACAAAGAATCAGGATCCATTGTCCCAAGGCTTGGAAAAATGCCAGGCCATGCATGAAGTAAATAGGTGTAATTCCATAGCAGTTGTAAAGATAAGTTACCCAAGTCCTGTCCCTCGGGATTAAAACAAAGGAAGCCCTGAACCCCACGCGTATCGACGCTACTCAAGCGTCTTCATCAGGGGAAAAAGTGACACCCTACACGCTACACGCTACACTCTACACCCTACACCCTACACGCTACACGCTACACGCTACACTCTACACCCTACACGCTACACTCTACACCCTACACGCTACACCCTACACTCTACACGCTACATGCTACACTCTACACCCTACACAATACACGCTACTTGCTACACCCTACATGCTACACTCTACACGCTACACGCTACACGCTACACCCTACACGGTACACCCTACACCCTACACGCTACACGCTACACCCTACACCCTACACCCTACACGCTACAATCTACACGCTACACGCTACACACTACGCTACACGCTAGACGCTACACTCTACACGCTACACGATACACGCTACACCCTACACGCTACACCCTACACTCTACACCCTACAAACTACACGCTACACGCTACATCGTACACGCTACACCCTACACTCTACACCCTACACGCTACACCCTACACGCTACACGTTACACTCTACACCCTACACCCTACACTCTACACCCTACACCCTACTCTCTACACGCTACACTCTACACTCTACACCCTACACCCTACACGCTACACGCTACACGCTACACTCTACACGCTAAACGCTACAGCTTATACCCTACATTCTACACCGTACACCCTACATGCTACACTCTACACACTACACGCTACACCCTACACCCTACACCCTACATGCTACACCCTACACTCTACACCCTACACCCTACACGCTACACCCTACGCCCTGCACGCCACACACTACACTCTACACGCTACACCCTACACCCTACACTGCACACCCTACACCCTACACGCTACACTCTACAAGCTACACCCTACACTCTACACCACACACCCTACACGCTACACTCTACACCCTGCACGCTACACGCTACACCCTACACGCTACACTCTACACCCTACACGCTACACCCTACACTCTACACCCTACGCCCTACACTCTACACGCTACACGCTACACCCTACACCCTACACTGTACACCCTACAACCTACACGCTACACTCTACACTCTGCTCCCTACTCTCTACATGCTACACTCTATACCCTACACTCTACACGCTACGCGCTACACGCTACACACTACACGCTACACCCTACACGCTACACTTTACAATCTACACGCTACACTCCTCACTCTACACACTACACTCTACACCCTACACCCTACACCCTACTCTACATGCTACACGCTACACGCTACATGCTACACCCTACACGCTTCACCCTACACCCTACACGCTACACGCTACACGCTACACTCTACACCCTACACTCTACACCCTACACGCTACACGCTACACGCTACACTCTACACGCTAAACGCTACAGCTTATACCCTACACTCTACACCGTACACCCTACACGCTACACTCTACACCCTACACGCTACACCCTACACCCTACATGCTACACCCTACACTCTACACCCTTCACCCTACACGCTACACTCTACACCCTACACCCTACTCTACAAGCTACACGGTACACGCTACACGCTACGCCCTACACCCTACACGCTACATGTTACACTCTACACCCTACACGCTACACTCTACACCCTACACGCTACACCCTACACCCTACACGCTACACACTACATGCTACACTCTACACCCTACACGCTGCACTCTATACGCTACACGGTACACGCTACACGCTACACCCTACACCCTACACGCTACACGCTACACCCTACACTGTACACCCTACACCCTACACGCTACACTCTACACGCTACATGCTACACCCTACACTCTACACCCTACACGCTATACGCTACACTCTACACCCTGCACGCTACACGCTACACGCTACACCCTACACGCTACACTCTACACCCTACACGCTACACTCTACATGCTACACGCTACACGCTACATGCTACACACTACACCCTACACGCTACACTCTACACCCTACACGCTACACCCTACACGCTACACTCTACACCCTACACCCTACACGCTACACGCTACTCGCTACACTCTACACCCTACCCGCTACACTCTACACGCTACACGCTACACGCTACACTCTACACTCTACACGCTACACGCTACACTCTACACGCTACACGCAACACGCTACACTCTACACCCTACACGCTACACTCTGCACGCTACACGCTACACCCTACACCCTACACGCTACACTCTACACGCTACACGCTACACTCTACACCATACACGCTACACCCTACACTCTACACCCTACACGCTACACGCTACACGCTAACGCTACACCCTACACGCTACACCCTACACTCTACACCCTACACACTACACGCTACACGCTACACGCTACACCCTACACGCTACACCCTACACTCTACACCCTACACGCTACACCCTACACGCTACACGTTACACTCTACACCCTACACCCTACACTCTACACCCTACACCCTACTCTCTACACGCTGCACTCTACACCCTACACGCTACACTCTACACTCTACACCCTACACCCTACACGCTACACGCTACACGCTACACTCTACACGCTAAACGCTACAGCTTATACCCTACATTCTACACCGTACACCCTACATGCTACACTCTACACACTACACGCTACACCCTACACCCTACACCCTACATGCTACACCCTACACCCTACACCCTACACGCTACACGCTACACCCTACACTGTACACCCTACACCCTACACGCTACACTCTACACGCTACATGCTACACCCTACACTCTACACCCTACACGCTATACGCTACACTCTACACCCTGCACGCTACACGCTACACGCTACACCCTACACGCTACACTCTACACCCTACACGCTACACTCTACATGCTACACGCTACACACTACATGCTACACGCTACACCCTACACGCTACACTCTACACCCTACACGCTACATCCTACACCCTACACGCTACACTCTACACCCTACACGCTACACCCTACACTCTACACCCTACACCCTACACGCTACACGCTGCTCGCTACACTCTACACCCTACCCGCTACACTCTACACGCTACACGCTACACTCTACACGCTACACGCTACACTCTACACCCTACACGCAACACGCTACACTCTACACCCTACACGCTACACTCTGCACGCTACACGCTACACCCTACACCCTACGCGCTACACTCTACACGCTACACGCTACACTCTACACCATACACCCTACACGCTATACCCGACACCCTACACCCTACATGCTACATGCTACACCCTACACGCTACACTCTACACCCTACACGCTACACTCTACATCCTACACCCTACACGCTATACGCTACACTCTACACTCTACACCCTACACGCAACACGCTACACTCTACACCCTACACGCTACACTCTGCACGCTACACCCTACACCCTACACGCTACACTCTACACGCTACACTCTACACCATACACGCTACACCCTACACTCTACACGCTACGTGCTACACGCTACACACTACACGCTACACCCTACACGCTACACTTTACACTCTACACTCTACACACTACACTCTACACCCTACACCCTACACCCTACTCTACATGCTACACGCTACACGCTACATGCTACACGCTACACCCTACACGCTACACTCTACACCCTACACGCTACACCCTACACCCTACACTCTACACCCTACACCCTACACGCTACACGCTACTCGCTACACTCTACACCCTACCCGCTACACTCTACACGCTACACCCTACACCCTACACGCTATACCCGACACCCTACACCCTACATGCTACATGCTACACCCTACACTCTACACTCTACACCCTACACGCTACACTCTACATCCTACACCCTACACGCTATACGCTACACTCTACACTCTACACCCTACACGCAACACGCTACACTCTACACCCTACACGCTACACTCTGCACGCTACACGCTACACCCTACACCCTACACGCTACACTCTACACGCTACACTCTACACCATACACGCTACACCCTACACTCTACACCCTACACCCTACACGCTATACCCGACACCCTACACCCTGCATGCTTCACGTTACACGCTACACCCTACACGCTACACGTTACACTCTACACCCTACACGCTACACTCTACACCCTGCACCCTACACGCTACAATCTACACTCTACACCCTACACGCTACACGCTACACGCTACACCCTACACCCTACACTCTACACCCTACACGCTACACCCTACACGCTACACGCTACACCCTACACGCTACACGTTACACTCTACACCCTACACCCTACACCCTACTCTCTACATGCTATGCTCTACACCCTACAAGCTACACTCTACACCCTACACGCTACACGCTACACCCTACACGCTAAACGCTACAGCTTATACCCTGCACTCTACACCGTACACCCTACACGCTACACCCTACACCCTACATGCTACACCCTACACCCTACACCCTACATGCTACACCCTACACTCTACACCCTACACCCTACACACTACACGCTACACCCTACACCCTACACTCTACACGCTACACGCTACACTCTACACCCTACACGCAACACCCTACACCCTACACCCTACAAACTACACGCTACACCCTACACCCTACACCCGACACGCTACACCCTACAAGCTACACTCTACTCGCTACACTCTACACCCTACACGCTACACTCAACACCCTACACTCTACACGCTACATGCTACACTCTACATTCTACACAATACACTCTACACGCTACACTCTACACCCTACACGCTACACCCTACACCCTACACTCTACATGCTACACCCTACACCCTACACCCTACACTCTACATGCTACACGCTACACGATACATGCTACACGCTACACCCTACACGCTACACGCTACACCCTACAGCCTACACCCTACACACTACACGCTACACTCTACACCCTACACGCTACACCCTACACCCTACACCCTACACGCTACACGCTACACTCTACACTCTACACCCTACACGCTACACCCTACACTCTACACCCTACACGCTACACCCTACACTCTACACGCTACACGCTACACTCTACACGCTACACTCTACACTCTACACCCTACACCCTACACGCTTCACCCTACACCCTACACGCTACAATCTACACCCTACACCCTACACGCTACACGCTACACCCTACACTCTACACCCTACACCCTACACGCTACACACTATACTCTACACCCTACACGCTACACCCTACACGCAACACGCTACACTCTACACCCTACACGCTACACTCTGCACGCTACACGCTACACCCTACACGCTACACTCTACACGCTACACTCTACACCATACACGCTACACCCTACACTCTACACCCTACACCCTACACGCTATACCCGACACCCTACACCCTGCATGCTTCACACTACACGCTACACTCTACACTCTACACCCTACACGCTACACCCTACACTCTACACCCTACACCCTACACGCTACACGCTACACTCTACACCTTACACGCTACACCCTACACTCCACACCCTACACCTTACATGCTACACGCTACACCCTACACGCTACACATTACACTCTAAACCCTACACTCTACATCCTACACCCTACACTCTACACCCTACACGCTACACTCTACACTCTACACCCCACACGCTACACGCTACACCCTACAAGCTAAACGCTACAAACTACACGCTACATATTACACTCTACACCCTAGCGTGTAGCGTGTAGGGTGTAGAGTGTAGCGTGTAGCATGTAGCGTGTAGGGTGTAGAGTGTAGCATGTAGCGTGTAGGGTGTAGAGTGTAGCGTGTAGGGTGTAGAGTGTAGCATGTAGCGTGTAGGGTGTAGGGTGTAGAGTGTAGAGTGTAGCATGTAGCGTGTAGATTGTAGGGTGTACCGTGTAGGGTGTAGAGTGTAGCATGTAGGGTGTAGGGTGTAGAGTGAAGGGTGTAGCGTGTAGAGTGTAGCGTGTAGCGTGTACGGTGTAGGGTGTAGAGTGTAGGGTGTAGCGTGTAGCTTGTAGGGTGTAGAGTGTAGCGTGTAGGGTGTAGAGTGTAGCGAGTAGCGTGTAGTGTGTAGGGTGTAGGGTGTAGAGTGTAGGGTGTAGCGTGTAGGGTGTAGCGTGTAGCGTGTAGCGTGTAGCGTGTAGGGTGTAGAGTGTAGCGTGTAGGGTGTACGGTGTAGAGTGTAGGGTATAAGTTGTAGCGTTTCGCGTGTAGAGTGTAGCGTGTAGCGTGTAGGGTGTAGAGTGTAGGGTGTAGAGTGTAGCGTGTAGCGTGTAGCGTGTAGGGTGTAGGGTGAAGCGTGTAGGGTGTAGCATGTAGCGTGTAGCGTGTAGCATGTAGAGTAGGGTGTAGGGTGTAGGGTGTAGAGTGTAGTGTGTAGAGTGTGGAGTGTAGCGTGTAGAGTGTAAAGTGTAGCGTGTAGGGTGTAGCGTGTAGTGTGTAGCGTGTAGCGCGTAGCGTGTAGAGTGTAGGGTATAGAGTGTAGCGTGTAGAGAGTAGGGAGCAGAGTGTAGAGTGTAGCGTGTAGGGTGCAGGGTGTACAGTGTAGGGTGTAGCGTGTAGAGTGTAGGGAGTAGGGTGTAGGGTGTAGCGTGTAGCGTGTAGGGTGTAGCGTGTATCATGTACCGTGTAGCGTGTAGCATGTAGAGTAGGGTGTAGGGTGTAGAGTGTAGCGTGTAGCGTGTAGTGTGTAGCGTGTAGAGTGTAAAGTGTAGCGTGTAGTGTGTAGTGTGTAGCGTGTAGCGTGTAGAGTGTAGGGTATAGAGTGTAGCGTGTAGAGAGTAGGGAGTAGAGTGTAGAGTGTAGCGTGTAGGGTGTAGAGTGTAGCGAGTAGCGTGTAGTGTGTAGGGTGTAGGGTGTAGAGTGTAGGGTGTAGCGCGTAGGGTGTAGAGTGTAGCGTGTAGGGTGTAGCGTGTAGCGTGCAGGTGTAGAGTGTAGCGTATAGCGTGTAGGGTGTAGGGTGTAGAGTGTAGGGTGTAGCGTGTAGAGTGTAGCGTGTAGCGTGTAGGGTGTAGGGTGTACAGTGTAGGGTGTAGGGTGTAGCGTGTAGAGTGTAGTGTGTGGCGTGCAGGGCGTAGGGTGTAGCGTGTAGGGTGTAGGGTGTAGAGTGTAGGGTGTAGCATGTAGGGTGTAGGGTGTAGGGTGTAGCGTGTAGGGTGTAGAGTGTAGCATGTAGGGTGTACGGTGTAGAGTGTAGGGTATAAGCTGTAGCGTTTAGCGTGTAGAGTGTAGCGTGTAGCGTGTAGGGTGTAGGGTGTAGAGTGTAGCGTGTAGGGTGTAGAGTATAGTGTGTAGCGTGTAGGGTGTATGGTGTAGAGTGTAGAGTGTAGCATGTAGCGTGTAGCGTGTAGAGTGTAGCGTGTAGGGTGTAGAGTGTAGCGTGTTGCATGTAGGGTGTACAGTGTAGCGTGTAGCGTGTAGGGTGTAGGGTGTAGCGTGTAGCGTGTAGAGTGTAGAGTGTAGCGTGTAGCATGTAGAGTGTAGAGTGTAGCGTGTAGGGTGTAGAGTGTAGCGCGTAGCGTGTAGGGTGTAGGGTGTAGAGTGTAGCGTGTAGAGTGTACGGTGTAGAGTGTAGGGTGTAGCGTGTAGGGTGTAGAGTGTAGCGTGTAGCGTGTAGCGTGTAGGGTGTAGGGTGTAGATTGTAGCGTGTAGGGTGCAGGGTGTAGAGTGTAGCGTGTAGGGAGTAGAGTGTAACGTGTAGCGTGTAGGGTGTAGCGTGTAGCGTGTAGGGTGTAGGGTGTAGAGTGTAACGTGTAGCGTGTAGGGTGTAGCGTGTAGCGTGTAGGGTGTAGCGTGTAGCGTGTAGTGTGTAGCGTGTAGAGTGTAGGGTGTAGAGTGTAGCGTGTAGGGTGTAGCATGTAGCGTGTAGGGTGTAGGGTGTAGAGTGTAGAGTGTAGCGTTTAGGGTGAAGCATGTAGGGTGTAGGGTGTCGGGTATAGCGTGTAGGGTGTAGGGTGTAGAGTGTAGGGTGTAGCGTGTATGGTGTAGAGTGTAGCGTGTAGCGTGCAGAGTATAGCGTGTAGGGTGTAGCGTGTAGCGTGCAGAGTGTAGCGTGTAGGGTATAGAGTGTAGCGTGTTGCGTGTAGGGTGTAGAGTGTAGCGTGTAGCGTGTAGAGTGTAGAGTGTAGCGTGTAGCGTGTAGAGTGTAGCGTGTAGGGTGTAGAGTATAGCGTGTAGCGTGTAGGGTGTAGGGTGTAGAGTGTAGAGTGTAGCATGTAGCGTGTAGCGTGTAGAGTGTAGCGTGTAGCGTGTAGAGTGTAGGGTGTAGCGTGTAGCGTGTAGCGTGTAGAGTGTAGAGTGTAGCGTGTAGGGTGTAGAGTGTAGCGTGTAGCGTGTAGGGTGTAGGGTGTAGAGTGTAGCGTGTAGCGTGTAGAGTGTACGGTGTAGAGTGTAGGGTGTAGCGTGTAGCGTGCAGGGTGTAGAGTGTAGCGTATAGCGTGTAGGGTGTAGAGTGTAGGGTGTAGCGTGTAGGGTGTAGAGTGTAGGGTGTAGCGTGTAGGGTGTAGAGTGTAGCGTGTAGCGTGTAGGGTGTAGGGTGTAGGGTGTAGCGTGTAGGGTGTAGAGTGTAGCATGTAGCGTGTAGGGTGTAGGGTGTAGAGTGTAGAGTGTAGCATGTAGCGTGTAGATTGTAGGGTGTACCGTGTAGGGTGTAGAGTGTAGCATGTAGGGTGTAGGGTGTAGAGTGAAGGGTGTAGCGTGTAGAGTGTAGCGTGTAGCGTGTACGGTGTAGGGTGTAGAGTGTAGGGTGTAGCGTGTAGCTTGTAGGGTGTAGAGTGTAGCGTGTAGGGTGTAGAGTGTAGCGAGTAGCGTGTAGTGTGTAGGGTGTAGGGTGTAGAGTGTAGGGTGTAGCGTGTAGGGTGTAGCGTGTAGCGTGTAGCGTGTAGCGTGTAGGGTGTAGAGTGTAGCGTGTAGGGTGTACGGTGTAGAGTGTAGGGTATAAGTTGTAGCGTTTCGCGTGTAGAGTGTAGCGTGTAGCGTGTAGGGTGTAGAGTGTAGGGTGTAGAGTGTAGCGTGTAGCGTGTAGCGTGTAGGGTGTAGGGTGAAGCGTGTAGGGTGTAGCATGTAGCGTGTAGCGTGTAGCATGTAGAGTAGGGTGTAGGGTGTAGGGTGTAGAGTGTAGTGTGTAGAGTGTGGAGTGTAGCGTGTAGAGTGTAAAGTGTAGCGTGTAGGGTGTAGCGTGTAGTGTGTAGCGTGTAGCGCGTAGCGTGTAGAGTGTAGGGTATAGAGTGTAGCGTGTAGAGAGTAGGGAGCAGAGTGTAGAGTGTAGCGTGTAGGGTGCAGGGTGTACAGTGTAGGGTGTAGCGTGTAGAGTGTAGGGAGTAGGGTGTAGGGTGTAGCGTGTAGCGTGTAGGGTGTAGCGTGTATCATGTACCGTGTAGCGTGTAGCATGTAGAGTAGGGTGTAGGGTGTAGAGTGTAGCGTGTAGCGTGTAGTGTGTAGCGTGTAGAGTGTAAAGTGTAGCGTGTAGTGTGTAGTGTGTAGCGTGTAGCGTGTAGAGTGTAGGGTATAGAGTGTAGCGTGTAGAGAGTAGGGAGTAGAGTGTAGAGTGTAGCGTGTAGGGTGTAGAGTGTAGCGAGTAGCGTGTAGTGTGTAGGGTGTAGGGTGTAGAGTGTAGGGTGTAGCGCGTAGGGTGTAGAGTGTAGCGTGTAGGGTGTAGCGTGTAGCGTGCAGGTGTAGAGTGTAGCGTATAGCGTGTAGGGTGTAGGGTGTAGAGTGTAGGGTGTAGCGTGTAGAGTGTAGCGTGTAGCGTGTAGGGTGTAGGGTGTACAGTGTAGGGTGTAGGGTGTAGCGTGTAGAGTGTAGTGTGTGGCGTGCAGGGCGTAGGGTGTAGCGTGTAGGGTGTAGGGTGTAGAGTGTAGGGTGTAGCATGTAGGGTGTAGGGTGTAGGGTGTAGCGTGTAGGGTGTAGAGTGTAGCATGTAGGGTGTACGGTGTAGAGTGTAGGGTATAAGCTGTAGCGTTTAGCGTGTAGAGTGTAGCGTGTAGCGTGTAGGGTGTAGGGTGTAGAGTGTAGCGTGTAGGGTGTAGAGTATAGTGTGTAGCGTGTAGGGTGTATGGTGTAGAGTGTAGAGTGTAGCATGTAGCGTGTAGCGTGTAGAGTGTAGCGTGTAGGGTGTAGAGTGTAGCGTGTTGCATGTAGGGTGTACAGTGTAGCGTGTAGCGTGTAGGGTGTAGGGTGTAGCGTGTAGCGTGTAGAGTGTAGAGTGTAGCGTGTAGCATGTAGAGTGTAGAGTGTAGCGTGTAGGGTGTAGAGTGTAGCGCGTAGCGTGTAGGGTGTAGGGTGTAGAGTGTAGCGTGTAGAGTGTACGGTGTAGAGTGTAGGGTGTAGCGTGTAGGGTGTAGAGTGTAGCGTGTAGCGTGTAGCGTGTAGGGTGTAGGGTGTAGATTGTAGCGTGTAGGGTGCAGGGTGTAGAGTGTAGCGTGTAGGGAGTAGAGTGTAACGTGTAGCGTGTAGGGTGTAGCGTGTAGCGTGTAGGGTGTAGGGTGTAGAGTGTAACGTGTAGCGTGTAGGGTGTAGCGTGTAGCGTGTAGGGTGTAGCGTGTAGCGTGTAGTGTGTAGCGTGTAGAGTGTAGGGTGTAGAGTGTAGCGTGTAGGGTGTAGCATGTAGCGTGTAGGGTGTAGGGTGTAGAGTGTAGAGTGTAGCGTTTAGGGTGAAGCATGTAGGGTGTAGGGTGTCGGGTATAGCGTGTAGGGTGTAGGGTGTAGAGTGTAGGGTGTAGCGTGTATGGTGTAGAGTGTAGCGTGTAGCGTGCAGAGTATAGCGTGTAGGGTGTAGCGTGTAGCGTGCAGAGTGTAGCGTGTAGGGTATAGAGTGTAGCGTGTTGCGTGTAGGGTGTAGAGTGTAGCGTGTAGCGTGTAGAGTGTAGAGTGTAGCGTGTAGCGTGTAGAGTGTAGCGTGTAGGGTGTAGAGTATAGCGTGTAGCGTGTAGGGTGTAGGGTGTAGAGTGTAGAGTGTAGCATGTAGCGTGTAGCGTGTAGAGTGTAGCGTGTAGCGTGTAGAGTGTAGGGTGTAGCGTGTAGCGTGTAGCGTGTAGAGTGTAGAGTGTAGCGTGTAGGGTGTAGAGTGTAGCGTGTAGCGTGTAGGGTGTAGGGTGTAGAGTGTAGCGTGTAGCGTGTAGAGTGTACGGTGTAGAGTGTAGGGTGTAGCGTGTAGCGTGCAGGGTGTAGAGTGTAGCGTATAGCGTGTAGGGTGTAGAGTGTAGGGTGTAGCGTGTAGGGTGTAGAGTGTAGGGTGTAGCGTGTAGGGTGTAGAGTGTAGCGTGTAGCGTGTAGGGTGTAGGGTGTAGGGTGTAGCGTGTAGTTTGTAGCGTGTAGCGTGTAGGGTGTAGCGTGTAGCATGTAGCGTGTAGCGTGTAGCGTGTAGCATGTAGAGTGTAGGGTGTAGGGTGTAGGGTGTAGCATGTAGAGTGTAGGGTGTAGGGTGTAGCGTGTAGAGTGTAGGGTATAGAGTGTAGCGTCTAGGGTGTAGAGTGTAGCGTGTAGCGTGTAGGGTGTAGAGTGTAGCGTGTAGGGTGTAGAATATAGCGTGTAGAGAGTAGGGTGTAGGGTGCAGAGTGTAGGGTGTAGGGTGTAGAGTGTAACGTGTAGCGTGTAGGGTGTAGCATGTAGCGTGTAGGGTGTAGGGTGTAGAGTGTAGGGTGTAGCGTGTAGGGTGTAGCGTGTAGCGTGTAGCGTGTAGGGTGTAGAGTGTAGGGTGTAGTGTGTAGGGTGTAGCGTGTATCGTGTAGCGTGTAGAGTGTAGCGTCTAGCGTATAGGTTGTAGCGTGTAGCGTGTAGATTGTAGCGTGTAGGGTGTAGGGTGTAGGGTGTAGCGTGTAGGGTGTAGATTGTAGCGTGTAGCGTGTAGGGTGTAGGGTGTAGAGTGCAGAGTGTAGGGTGTAGAGTGTAACGTGTAGTGTGTAGGGTGTAGCGTGTAGCGTGTAGTGTGTAGCGTGTAGGGTGTAGAGTGTAGCGTGTAGGGTGTAGCATGTAGCGTGTAGGGTGTATAGTGTAGAGTGTAGCGTGTAGTGTGAAGCATGCAGAGTGTAGGGTGTTGGGTATAGCGTGTAGGGTGTAGGGTGTAGAGTTTAGGGTGTAGCGTGTATGGTGTAGAGTGTAGCGTGTAGAGTGTAGCGTGTAGGGTGTAGGGTGTAGCGTGTAGCGTGCAGAGTGTAGCGTGTAGGGTGTAGAGTGTAGCGTGTTGCGTGTAGGGTGTAGAGTGTAGCGTGTAGCGTGTAGGGTGTAGGGTGTAGGGTGTAGCGTGTAGTTTGTAGCGTGTAGCGTAAAGGGTGTAGCGTGTAGCATGTAGCGTGTAGCGTGTAGCGTGTAGCATGTAGAGTGTAGGGTGTAGGGTGTAGGGTGTAGCATGTAGAGTGTAGGGTGTAGGGTGTAGCGTGTAGAGTGTAGGGTATAGAGTGTAGCGTCTAGGGTGTAGAGTGTAGCGTGTAGCGTGTAGGGTGTAGAGTGTAGCGTGTAGGGTGTAGAATATAGCGTGTAGAGAGTAGGGTGTAGGGTGCAGAGTGTAGGGTGTAGGGTGTAGAGTGTAACGTGTAGCGTGTAGGGTGTAGCATGTAGCGTGTAGGGTGTAGGGTGTAGAGTGTAGGGTGTAGCGTGTAGGGTGTAGCGTGTAGCGTGTAGCGTGTAGGGTGTAGGGTGTAGAGTGTAGGGTGTAGTGTGTAGGGTGTAGCGTGTATCGTGTAGCGTGTAGAGTGTAGCGTCTAGCGTATAGGTTGTAGCGTGTAGCGTGTAGATTGTAGCGTGTAGGGTGTAGGGTGTAGGGTGTAGCGTGTAGGGTGTAGATTGTAGCGTGTAGCGTGTAGGGTGTAGGGTGTAGAGTGCAGAGTGTAGGGTGTAGAGTGTAACGTGTAGTGTGTAGGGTGTAGCGTGTAGCGTGTAGTGTGTAGCGTGTAGGGTGTAGAGTGTAGCGTGTAGGGTGTAGCATGTAGCGTGTAGGGTGTATAGTGTAGAGTGTAGCGTGTAGTGTGAAGCATGCAGAGTGTAGGGTGTTGGGTATAGCGTGTAGGGTGTAGGGTGTAGAGTTTAGGGTGTAGCGTGTATGGTGTAGAGTGTAGCGTGTAGAGTGTAGCGTGTAGGGTGTAGGGTGTAGCGTGTAGCGTGCAGAGTGTAGCGTGTAGGGTGTAGAGTGTAGCGTGTTGCGTGTAGGGTGTAGCGTGTAGGGTGTAGAGTATAGTGTGTAGCGTGTAGGGTGTAGGGTGTAGAGTGTAGGGTGTAGCGTGTAGCGTGTAGGGTGTAGGGTGTAGATTGTAGCGTGTAGGGTGTAGGGTGTAGCGTGTAGGGTGTAGGGTGTAGAGTGTAGCGTGTAGCGTGTAGGGTGTAGGGTGTAGAGTGTAGAGTGTGGGGTGTAGAGTGTAGCATGTAGAGTGTAGGGTGTAGAGTGTAGGGTGTAGAGTGTAACGTGTAGCGTGTAGGATGTAGCGTGTAGCAGGTAGGGTGCAGGGTGTAGAGTGTAGCGTGTAGGGTGTAGAGTGTAGCGTGTAGCATGCAGAGTATAGCGTGTAGGGTGTAGCGTGTAGCGTGCAGAGTGTAGCGTGTAGGGTGTAGAGTGTAGCGTGTTGCGTGTAGGGTGTAGAGTGTAGCGTGTAGCGTGTAGAGTGTAGAGTGTAGCGTGTAGCGTGTAGAGTGTAGCGTGTAGGGTGTAGAGTATAGCGTGTAGCGTGTAGGGTGTAGGGTGTAGAGTGTAGAGTGTAGCATGTAGCGTGTAGCGTGTAGAGTGTAGCGTGTAGCGTGTAGATTGTAGGGTGTAGCGTGTAGCGTGTAGCGTGTAGACTGTAGGGTGTAGAGTGTAGCGTGTAGCGTGTAGAGTGTAGAGTGTAGCGTGTAGCGTGTAGGGTGTAGAGTGTAGCGTGTAGCGTGTAGGGTGTAGGGTGTAGAGTGTAGCGTGTAGCGTGTAGAGTGTACGGTGTAGAGTGTAGGGTGTAGCGTGTAGGGTGTAGAGTGTAGCGTGTAGCGTGTAGGGTTAAGCTACACACTACACACTAAACACAAAAAGAAAAGGATATGGCAAACCAATGGGATCCACGTTAAATAGTCAATTTTATTGTACAAAAATAGTAATCCACAAACAGAACCAGGCAAAAAAAAAAATAAAAAAACATTTAAAACACTAGTATGGCTGAATAGGCCATAAGTAATTTTACCCGAGGGAATGAAGGAAGCTAATACTTTACAGCATATGTGAGACAGGAGAAATAACCAGAGAGAAAAAATTGCTAGGTATGCGGGTACACCAATCTTAGTCAAATCTACATATAAGAAGCCTATTGTTTACTGCCAACTGTGACCCCCTGAGTACTATGACAGGAAACATATACTCCAGCCTAGTATCTGGAAGAAATACATCATGGATCCTATTTTGTTCAACACAGCATGCGTGCGCACAGTTGGTAAGCAAATGAAAGCAGACCCCTATAGAAAGGTAATCAGGGAAATAGATATGCTGCAGTACTACAAAATCCTAGTTATTTGGATAAATGTATGCATACAGACGCCTTGTGGAAATACAAAGAATCAGGATCCATTGTCCTAAGGCTTGGAAAAATGACAGGCCATGCATGAAGTAAATAGGTGTAATTCCATAGCAGTTGTAAAGATAAGTTACCCAAGTCCTGTCCCTCGGGAAAAAAACAAAGGAAGCCCTTTACCCCATGCGTATCGACGCTACTCAAGCGTCTTCATCAGAGGAAAAAGTGACACCCTTCACGCTACACGCTACACTCTACACCCTACACGCTACACTCTACACCCTACACGCTACACCCTACACCCTACAACCTACACGCTACACGCTACACACTATACGCTACACGCTAGACGCTACACTCTACACGCTACACGATACACGCTACACCCTACACGCTACACCCTACACCCTACAACCTACACGCTACACGCTACACGCTACACCCTACACCCTACACGCTACACCCTACACTCTACACCCTACACCCTACACGCTACACCCTACGCCCTGCACGCCACACACTACACTCTACACGCTACACCCTACACTGTACACCCTACACCCTACACGCTACACGCTACACTCTACACGCTACACCCTACACTCTACACCCTACACCCTACACGCTATATGCTACACTCTACACCTGCACGCTACACGCTACACCCTACACGCTACACTCTACACCCTACACGCTACACCCTACACTCTACACCCTACACCCTACACGCTACACCCTACGCCCTGCACGCCACACACTACACTCTACACGCTACACCCTACACCCTACACTGTACACCCTACACCCTACACGCTACACGCTACACTCTACACGCTACACCCTACACTCTACACCCTACACCCTACACGCTATACGCTACACTCTACACCTGCACGCTACACGCTACACCCTACACGCTACACTCTACACCCTACACGCTACACCCTACACTCTACACCCTACACCCTACACACTACACGCTACTCGCTACACTCTACACCCTACACGCTTCACTCTACACTCTACTCCCTACTCTCTACACGCTACACTATATCCTACACTCTACACGCTACGCGCTACACACTACACACTACACACTACACGCTACACTTTACACTCTACACTCTACACACTACACGCTACACGCTACACTCTACACCCTACACCCTACTCTACATGCTACACGCTACACGGTACATGATACACGCTACACCCTACTCGCTACACGCTACACCCTACACGCTACACGCTACACTCCACACCCTACACGCTACACCCTACACCCTACTCCCTACACTGTACACGCTACACGCTACACCCTACACCCTACACTGTACACCCTACACCCTACACGCTACACTCTACACTCTGCTCCCTACTCTCTACACGCTACACTCTATACCCTACACTCTACACGCTACGCGCTACACGCTACACACTACACGCTACACCCTACACGCTACACTTTACACTCTACACGCTACACTCCACACTCTACACACTACACTCTACACCCTACACCCTACTCTACATGCTACACGCTACACGCTACATGCTACACCCTACACGCTTCACCCTACACCCTACACGCTACACGCTACACGCTACACTCTACACCCTACACTCTACACCCTACACGCTACACGCTACACTCTACACGCTAAACGCTACAGCTTATACCCTACACTCTACACCGTACACCCTACACGCTACACTCTACACCCTACACGCTACACCCTACACCCTACACCCTACATGCTACACCCTACACTCTACACCCTACACCCTACACTCTACACCCTACACCCTACTCTACATGCTACACGCTACACGGTACATGATACACGCTACACCCTACACGCTACATGCTACACCCTACACGCTACACGTTACACGCTACACTCTACACCCTACACGCTACACCCTACACCCTACTCCCTACACTCTACACGCTACACGCTACACCCTACACCCTACACTGTACACCCTACACCCTGCACGCTACACTCTACACTCTGCTCCCTACTCTCTACACGCTACACTCTATACCCTACACTCTACACGCTACACGCTACACGCTACACACTACACGCTACACCCTACACGCTACACTTTACACTCTACACGCTACACACTACACTCTACACACTACACTCTACACCCTACACCCTACACCCTACTCTACATGCTACACGCTACACGCTACATGCTACACCCTACACGCTACACCCTACACCCTACACGCTACACTCCACACCCTACACTCTACACCCTACACGCTACACGCTACACGCTACACGCTACACTCTACACGCTAAATGCTACAGCTTATACCATACTCTCTACACCGTACACCCTACACGCTACACTCTACACGCTACATGCTACACCCTACACCCTACACCCTACATGCTACACCCTACACTCTACACCCTACACCCTACACGCTACACGCTACACCCTATGCCCTGCACGCCACACACTACACTCTACACGCTACACCCTACACGCTACACTCTACACGCTACACGCTACACTCTACACCCTACACGCTACACTCTACACCCTACACACTACACTCTACATGCTACACGGTACACGCTACACGCTACGCCCTACACCCTACACGCTACATGTTACACTCTACACCCTACACGCTACACTCTACACCCTACACGCTACACCCTACACCCTACACGCTACACACTACACGCTACACTCTACACCCTGCACGCTACACGCTACACGCTACACCCTACACGCTACACTCTACACCCTACACGCTGCACTCTATACGCTACACGGTAAACGCTACACGCTACACCCTACACCCTACACGCTACACTCTACACGCTACATGCTACACCCTACACTCTACACCCTACACGCTATACGCTACACTCTACACCCTGCACGCTACTCTACATGCTACACGCTACACGCTACACCCTACACGCTACACTCTACACCCTACACGCTACACTCTACACGCTACACGCTACACCCTACACGCTACACTCTACACCCTACACGCTACACCCTACACCCTACACGCTACACTCTACACCCTACACTCTACACCCTACACGCAACAAGCTACACTCTACACCCTACACGCTACACTCTGCACGCTACACGCTACACTCTACACCCTACACGCTACACCCTACACCCTACACGCTACACTCTACACCCTACACTCTACACCCTACACGCAACAAGCTACACTCTACACCCTACACGCTACACTCTGCACGCTACACGCTACACCCTACACCCTACACGCTACACTCTACACGCTACACGCTACACTCTACACCATACACGCTACACCCTACACTCTACACCCTACACCCTACACGCTATACCCGACACCCTACACCCTACATGCTTCACCCTACACGCTACACTCTACACTCTACACCCTACACCCTACACGCTACATGCTACACCCTACACGCTACACTCTACACCCTACACGCTACACTCTACATCCTACACCCTACACGCTACACCCTACACTCTACACCCTCCACCCTGCACGCTACACGCTACACTCTACACGCTACACCCTACACGCTACACGCTACACTCTACACCCTACACGCAACACCCTACACTCTACACCCTACACCCTAAACCCTACACGCTACACCCTACACGCTACACTCTACACCCTACACCCTACACTCTACACCCTACACGCTACACTCTACACCCTACACCCTACACATGCTACACGCTACACACTACACTCTACACCCTACACGCTACACTCTACACCCTACACGCTACACCCTACACTCTACACGCTACATGCTACACTCTACACCCTACACCCTACACGATACATGCTACACCCTACACGCTACAGCGTACACGCTACACGCTACACTCTACACCCTACAAGCTACACGCTACACGCTACACCCTACACTCTACACCCTACACGCTACATGCTACACTCTACACCCTACACCCTACACGCTACATGCTACACGCTACACTCTACACCCTACACGCTACACGCTAGGGTGTAGAGTGTAATATGTAATGTGTAGTTTGTAGCGTTTAGCTTGTAGGGTGTAGCGTGTAGCGTGTGGGGTGTAGAGTGTAGCGTGTAGCGTGTAGCATGTAGGGTGTAGGGTGTAGAGTGTAGAGTGTAGCGTGTAGGGTGTAGAGTGTAGGGTGTAGGATGTAGAGTGTAGGGTTTAGAGTGTAATGTGTAGCGTGTAGGGTGTAGCGTGTAGCATGTAGGGTGTAGGGTGTGGAGTGTAGGGTGTAGCGTGTAGGGTGTAGAGTGTAGCGTGTAGCGTGTAGGGTGTAGGGTGCAGAGTGTAGGGTGTAGCGTGTAGGGTGTAGAGTGTAGCGTGTAGGGTGTAGCGTGTAGCGTGCAGGGTGTAGAGTGTAGCGTATAGCGTGTAGGGTGTAGAGTGTAGGGGATAGCGTGTAGGGTGTAGGGTGTAGGGTGTAGCGTGTAGGGTGTAGAGTGTAGTGTGTAGCGTGTAGGGTGTAGGGTGTAGGGTGTAGGGTGTAGCGTGTAGTGGGTAGCGTGTAGCGTGTAGGGTGTAGCGTGTAGCGTGCAGCATGTAGCGTGTAGCGTGTAGCATGTAGAGTGTAGGGTGTAGGGTGTAGGGTGTAGCATGTAGAGTGTAGGGTGTAGGGTGTAGCGTGTAGAGTGTAGGGTATAGAGTGTAGCGTCTAGAGTGTAGAGTGTAGCGTGTAGCGTGTAGGGTGTAGAGTGTAGCGTGTAGGGTGTAGAATATAGCGTGTAGATAGTAGGGTGTAGGGTGTAGAGTGTAGGGTGTAGGGTGTAGAGTGTAACGTGTAGCGTGTAGGGTGTAGCGTGTAGCGTGTAGGGTGTAGGGTGTAGAGTGTAGGGTGTAGCGTGTAGGGTGTAGCGTGTAGCGTGTAGCGTGTAGGGTGTAGGGTGTAGAGTGTAGGGTGTAGTGTGTAGGGTGTAGGGTGTAGAGTGTAGAGTGTAGCGTGTAGGGTGTAGAGTGTAGGGTGTAGGATGTAGAGTGTAGGGTTTAGAGTGTAATGTGTAGCGTGTAGGGTGCAGCGTGTAGCATGTAGGGTGTAGGGTGTGGAGTGTAGGGTGTAGCGTGTAGGGTGTAGAGTGTAGCGTGTAGCGTGTAGGGTGTAGAGTGTAGCGTGTAGGGTGTAGAATATAGCGTGTAGATAGTAGGGTGTAGGGTGTAGAGTGTAGGGTGTAGGGTGTAGAGTGTAGCGTGTAGGGTGTAGCGTGTAGCGTGTAGGGTGTAGGGTGTAGAGTGTAGGGTGTAGCGTGTAGGGTGTAGCGTGTAGCGTGCAGGGTGTAGAGTGTAGCGTATAGCGTGTAGGGTGTAGAGTGTAGGGTGTAGCGTGTAGGGTGTAGGGTGTAGGGTGTAGCGTGTAGGGTGTAGAGTGTAGTGTGTAGCGTGTAGGGTGTAGGGTGTAGGGTGTAGCGTGTAGTGGGTAGCGTGTAGCGTGTAGGGTGTAGCGTGTAGCGTGTAGCATGTAGCGTGTAGCGTGTAGCATGTAGAGTGTAGGGTGTAGGGTGTAGGGTGTAGCATGTAGAGTGTAGGGTGTAGGGTGTAGCGTGTAGAGTGTAGGGTATAGAGTGTAGCGTCTAGGGTGTAGAGTGTAGCGTGTAGCGTGTAGGGTGTAGAGTGTAGCGTGTAGGGTGTAGAATATAGCGTGTAGATAGTAGGGTGTAGGGTGTAGAGTGTAGGGTGTAGGGTGTAGAGTGTAACGTGTAG